>NC_067477.1:57052576-57280624 GCF_947179515.1 Apodemus sylvaticus
CCCACCAGCAGTGGAGGAGTGTTCTTCTTTCTCCACATCCTCCCCAACACCTGCTGTCTCCTGAGTTTTTAATCTTAGCCATTCTGACTGGTGTGAGGTGAAATCTCAGGGATGTTTTGACTTGCAATTCTCTAATGATAGTGAACGTTTCTTAAGCTGCCTCTCAGCCATCTGAAGTTTTTCAGATGAAAATTCTTTGTTTAGCTCCATACCCCATTTTTTAATAGGGTTATTTGGTTTTCTGGGGTCTAACTTCTTGGGTTCTTTGTATATATTGGATATTAGCCCTCTATCATAGAGTTAGAAAGAGCAATTCGCAAATTCATCTGGTATAACCAAAAACCAGGATAGCTAAAACTATTGTCAACAGTAAAAGTACTTCTGAGGTAATCAGTATCCCAGACCTCAAGCAATACTACAGAGCAATAGTGTTAAAAACTGCATCGTATTGGTACATTGACAGGCAGGCAGATCAATGGAATAGAATTGAAGACCCAGAAATGAACCCACATATCTATGGTCACTTGATCTTCGACAAAGGAGCTGAAAACATCCAGTGGGGGTAAAAAAAAAAAAAGCCTTTTCAACAAATGGTGCTGGTTCAATTGGAGGTCAGCATGCAGAAGAATGCAAATCAATCCACTCTTATCTCCTTGTACTGAGCTCAAATCCAAGTGAATCAAGGACCGCCACATAAAGCCAGACACTCTGAAGCTAATAGAAATGAAACTAGGGAAGACCCTTGAGGACATGGGCACAGGGGAAAAGTTCCTGAACAGAACACCAATAGCTTTTGCTCTACGATCAAAAATTGACTAATGGGACCTCATAAAATTGCAAAGTTTCTGTAAAGCAAAGGGCACTGACAAAAGGACAAATAGGCAACCAACAAATTGGGAAAGGATCTTCATCAACCCAACATCTGCCCGAGGGCTAATATCCAGTATTGTTCATTCTTATAGAACAGAATCAAGGAAGATACATTCTATTGAATGCTACATGATTTAACCATCTACTTGAAACGCTCATTAACATGGAGACTAGGTGTAAGATTACAATTAATTTACAATGAATTAATTAGGTCAATTAATTCAAGTAATTAGTCCAAATACGATGTTTAATTTTTTTTTAAAAAAAAAGGACAGTTGAGGGCTTAAGATAACTCTATTTTGTTTATTTATATCTTCTATAGTGCATTTTCAAACTGGCAATGCTTTTAAGAGAATTGTAATGCCTAAAGACCCTAGAGCTAATTATTGCCTTCTTTTCCTCCATGTTCAGAGTAAGGTTTCATACCACACAAGAGAAATCTAATTGTTAACATTTTATATCTTTAATGTCACATTGTAAAGATTTCTGAATTCCTTTAATTTTGTTACAAACCATGTTTTTAATAGTTTCCATAAAATATTTGCTGATTTCTTTGAAACACATTACTAAAAATACATTTCCATTTTAAAGTCTAAATATTTGCAAGTTCTCAATGTATAAGTTTGCCTCCCAAAGGATATAAACAGAAAGATTAAAACAGTTTATGCTCTTGTCTAAAATTAAAATATTGGTTTCCTAATAGTATTATATTTAAAACTAATAATCTCATAAAGAAAAGTTTTCTTGTTGCTGATATTTTCTTAATTATTAATTGTCTAATTCCTAATTATTAGAATTTTGCCAAGCTAAGCATTTGATGGCAATTCTGTAAACTTTCAAGATCTAAGTTTTGACTCTTTTTTGTGACTTGTATTTTATCCACAACCCTTGTTTCCGGTTCAGAATGCATGGAAAGATGGCAGAACACATGAATGGTAGTGCCTAGTAGAAACCACAAAACTGTCATACAATAAAATTTCTTAGTAAATCATAACCTCACTGATAGTTATACCTGACAAAAACTGTTATTTTCTTCTGGATAATTATATAAACAAGTATTCTGCTTTGTATGTCTCAAGGAAAAGGTGATCCTTTCTACTGCAAAAGCCTTATTAATTAACTAATTAATTAATTTGTTGAGATTTCAATATATTATTTCTATTTTTCTTTTCTCCATCTGTACCCTTCCAAATAGATCTGACTATCCTATTTGGGAAGCCCAAGCTTTACTGAAATTCCTGATCCTCCAGTTAGTACATGGCAAGTGTATTCATTAGAAATATGCACCACCACACGAGTCCATCATTTAAGATGAGGAAAATGTCATAAATTATAAAGAGATACAGTTATCTGAAGCAAGACTACCATCCCAATAAATTGATCCCTATAAAAATATGTATTCAATTGTATTACATCAGAGTTATATACCCTAGTTTTTTGGTTGTTTTGTTTTGTTTTTACTTAAAAACCCAAAGTTTATAATGTCTACTGATTTTAAGATTCTTGGCTTGAAAACAAGCAAATGGTCATTCTGTTCACGTCCTTCCCATCGCATGAGTCCGTCCCCTTGATTGTAGCAGCTTGATGTTAAATGTCTTAAGATCTCAAGTCATTATTCCATTTTGAAATGCTACTGTGATTGTTTTATAATAACAAATCAATTAGAAAAAATGAGTTAATTCTGCATTATAATTATACAAAAACATTTTAAACATGTTCTGGGACAGAAAGTAAAACACTTAGGCAATCAAATCTCTAAGAAGGTTCTTAATGTGGCTTCACGACTGATCACTAAGTGAATTCAATTAATTCAGTTTAGTTTGTTAGTTTTAATGTTATTCCTTTACTTAGTAAGAAAGCCAAACTCAGCACTTTCCAAAATAGTTTCCCTTAGTGGCTATTTATTTTTTAGTAAAATCAGGATTAAAACAAATTACGTGCTTCAAACGATGGAATGTTGAGATTCAAGTTCCTCGGTCAAAATAGTTTTCACGGAATTTGCATATAGTTTAGGTTAAACTTTTACTTTATCAAATTTATTTCTATTTTTTCTTTTAGTGAAAATATATTTTTTTCATACAAATTCTTTTGATTACAGTTTCTACCTCGTTCGGTTTCCTCACTTTCTCCCCATTCCCCTTCCATCTGGAACCATTAGAAAAATACAGTACCTAAGGAATAATAATAAAATAAAGCAAAAACAAATATGTAAGAATAGAACAAAACAAACAGAAGAAAAATCAAGAGAAACAACGATGCAAAAGCACACAGGTTTGCACATACAGGAATTGCATAAAAACACAAAACTAACTGTAAGCCATATACACAAAATGACCTGTGAGGTTAAATATATTTAAATTAATTTTTTTAAATGTTCTGACATAACATTTTGGAACAATGACCTCCAATGATACCACTGAGTTATTTTTGTGTTGGCCATTTGCTGGTGGTGATGGTACCTACTCTTAATGGTGGTTTGTTTTCGCAGTGAGATTTTATTTGCAAATTATAATTTCATTCTGTAAATACATCTTGAAATTTCAATTTTATATCTTAACACCAACCTTAGTAGATGTAACCCTACTTGCTAAAATTTAACTATGCAAATAATTAAGCTCTACAGAAAAATCTAATGGAATAGATTCATTGATTTCATAAATTTTCCTGCTTGCCCATCAGACTGTCAACAGCTTCTGATTATCAATCAAAAGGCTTTTTTTCCCTACAATTAAATAAAAGTGCCTAAACAAAGTATTACAGAACAAAATAGGTGTCAGAAGTGATTGAGAACTAAGCATTTCCTCACAGGAAAATTGAATTATCAAATTCTTTATTGGTTTTATTTATACATTTACTAGCAATTCCAAATAACATTTTGCCTAAATATTCTGCTTTTATCATTAATTAAACATGACACATTTAAAATATCTGCATCCTAAATTTCATAACCACAAACAAGGCTTGTCATATTTTGACTACTTAGAATCATAATGTCAAAATGTAGTTAAATCAAGAGACCAAACCATTATCATTGGTAATATAATTACAATCGTCAATCACTAGTCTCTTCTGAGTATAGGAACAATTTGGCACTTTCCAGGTATGAAGAATAAAGAGCCTCTGCACTTTTTATTATACTGTTGAACCATAACAATGAACGTGCATGGATAAGATGTGCTGTCGATAAGATCCAGAATAGAAGCTTTCTTTTATAATTTTTGGTTTTGATGAAAAGTCTCATGATGCCCAGACAATCCTGGAACTTGCTATGTAGCTTTGGATGCCATTGAACTTATCATCTCCCTGCTGCCACCTCCCAAGTGCTACTTTCACAGAAATGTAAGGCAACACCAGAGAGCTTCTATATGCAACAACTCACATAGAGAAAAGGCAGATTACAGAGAATGAGTTTCTGACTTCTCAAACCATCAGGATGATGCCCAAGGAGCACACAATATTATGGTGAATGGCAGGGAAGAGGTACTATAAGAGACTGAGTATGAGGTAAGAGACTGTGGGCACTGACTGAAGTGTAGACTCTAAAGGGAAGCTTATTCATGACTAATAAAGGAGTGCTTCACATGTGGAATCCACTCCCCAATTGGTCCATAAGCATGAAAACATATGACATACTACCTTCATGCTGTTCTCTAAATGATTCCATTTCAGATGGCAAGTGTATACAGGTAGCCAACTTGACTCTGTAGAATGGTAAAGACATACAACTATGAGTATATTGTGGCATACCTTAGGGAAGTTAACAGGAAAGTCATAATCCAGTTTATATTTCTAAGAATAAAGGAAGAATTTTAGTCTGAAGAATCCCTTCCTAGAAATGGAACAAAAGACTAGGAAAGGGTTGAAGAAAGCACCAGACTCCTTAATCAAGTTGACTGATGATGCATCTCTTCTGGAAGCCGTGAAACAGTAAAGATTGGTGGAGGTAAGTTCCTCCTTAAATGTAAAGAGAAAAGGCAAAATCTCAAGAAAAAAATCAAAAGAAAAAGAAACAAACAAAAAAAACCAAGAATACCAAATATTCCGTGTGTGAAGATTTTTGAAAGCAGTGAAAAGAAACTCAGAAAATCCAACACTGTTAGTAGACATCACCAGAAGTCTGTCCACAATGACACAAAGGACGGGAGGATAGCAAACATCAATTTTTTCCTAGGAAAGATATCCTTTTGAAACAAGGACAGATATGCATGCTTCAAGAAGAAGAAAAAGACTCAAAGGACTTCTTTGCAGTAAGACCAGTTTAATCAAAAGAAAAATAATGATAAAAGAAAAACAATTCTTCAGATTAAACAAAAGAATGTTAATCAGTAACATGAAGAAAGTATATAATGGGAGGACAAGGTAAAGACAGGAATATGGTGAAAACAGGTAACATGGCAAGAGTACATCCATGCTCATTAATTGCTTAATATATTTCAATTTAGATTAAATTCTACAATAAGACAGAATAGTTTATGTACTTCAATTACATATGCAAGTACACAGACACACATGCAAAACACATATGTGCGCGCACACACACACACATACACACACACACACACACACACACACACACGAAATCAAGAAAACTAAAATAACCAGGAATAACAAAAGAAGTGTTGGGAGTATCACCATCCCAGACTTCAAGTTGTACTGCAGAACTATAACAATAAAAACAGAATGGTGTTGCCAAAAAGCAAACATGTTAATCAATAGAATAAAAATGAAGCCCATACATAATTCCACATACATCAAGACACCTGATTTTTAACCAAGAAGACTGAGAAAAGTCAGTTCCTTCAAAATATGGCACTGATCAAACTGAAAAGTACATGTGAAAGAATGAAAATCTATCTGTATCTTTCTCCCTGCACAAAACTCAACTCCAAATGACTATATTGGTTAGAACATAAGCACCAACTACTAACTGCAAACAAGAGATTGTACTTTACCTTTAACAACATGAAAAACTTTTAAATTAAAGGATATAGGAAGAATATTCTATGCAGATAGAAACAAAAACAGATCAAAAGTATTTACTTATGATGTATTTGTATTATATAAAACAGACAGTCCAAAATTATAAATTACAACAAAATAATTCTCTAATAATATTTTGTTTAAAAAGTAGAATCATGTGGAGTTGAGCTTAATACAAGGAGATAAGGATGGATCAATTTGCATTCTTCTGCATGCTGACCTCCAGTTGAACCAGCACCATTTGTTGAAAAGGCTATCTTTTTTCCATTGGATGCTTTCAGCTCCTTTGCTGAGGATCAAGTGGCCATACGTGTGTGGATTCATTTCTGGATCTTCATTCCTGTTCCATTGATCCGCCTGCCTGTCACTGTACCAATACCATGCAGTTTTTAACACTATTGCTTTGTAGTATTGCTTGAGGTCAGGGATGCTGATTACCCCAGAATTTCTTTTGTTGTTGAGTATAGTTTTAGCTATCCTTGGTTTTTTGTTATTCCAGATGAATTTGATAATTGCTCTTTCTAACTCTATGAAGAACTGAGTTGGGATTTTGATGGGTATTGCGTTGAATCTATATATTGCTTTTGGCAAAATGGTCATTTTAACTATATTAATCCTGCCGATCCATGAGCATGGGAGATTTTTCCATTTTTTGAGGTCTTCTTCCATTTCCTTCTTCAGAGTCTTGAAGTTCTTGTCATACAGATCTTTCACATGTTTGGTAAGAGTCACCCCAAAGTACTTTATACTGTTTGTGGCTATTGTGAAGGATGTCGTTCCAACTCCAAATGGAAGAATGCTAATTGATCCATTCTTATCTCCTTGTACTAAGCTCAAATCCAAATGGATCAAGAACCTCCACATAAAGCCAGACACTCTGAAGCTAATAGAAAAGAAGCTGTGGAAGACCCTTGAGGACATCGGTACAGGGGAAAAGTTCCTGAACAGAACACCAATAGCATATGCTCTAAGATCAAGAATTGACAAATGGAACCTCATAAAATTACAAAGTTTCTGTAAGGCAAAGAACACCATCAAAAGGACAAATCAGCAACCAACAAATTGGGAAAAGATCTTCACCAGCCCTACATCGAATAGAGGGCTAATATTTAATATATATATAAAGAACTCAAGAAGTTAGACCCCAGAAAACCCAATAACCCTATTAAAAAACGGGGTACAGAGCTAAACAAAGAATTTTCACCTGAAGAACTTCAGATGGCTGAGAAGCATCTTAAAAATGCTCAACTTCATTAGTCATTAGGGAAATGAAAATCAAAACAACCCTGAGATTTCACCTTATACCAGTCAGAATGGCTAAGATTAAAAATTCAGGAGACAGCAGGTGTTGGCAAGGATGTGGAAAAAGAGGAACACTCCTCCACTGCTGGTGGAATTGCAAACTGGTACAACCATTCTGGAAATCAGTCTGGTGGTTCCTCAGAAAACTGGGCACGTCACTTCTGGAGGATCCTGCTATACCACTCCTAAGCATATACCCAGAGGTTTTCCCAGCATGTAATAAGGATACATGCTCCACTATGTTCATAGCAGCCCTATTTATAATAGCCAGAAGTTGGAAAGAACCCAGGTAGCCCTCAACAGAAGAATCGATGCAAAAAATGTGGTATATATACACAATGGAGTACTATTCAGCCATTAGAAACAATGAATTTATGAAATTCTTAGACAAATGGATGGAGTTGGAGAACATCATACTAAGTGAGGTAACCCAGTCTCAAAAGATCAATCATGGTATGCACTCACTAATACGTGGATATTAGCCTAGAAAATTGGAATATAACATAACATAATCCACACATCAAATGAGGTACAAGAAGAATGGAGGAGTGGCCCCTGGTTCAGTGGCCTCAGTGTAGCAGTACAGGGAAAAACCAGAACAGGGAAGTGGGAAGGGGTGGATGGGAGAACAGGGGGAGGGAAGGGAGCTTATATGACTTTCAGGGAGTGGGAGCCTGAAAAGAGGAAATCATTTGAAATGTAAATAAAAAATATATCAAATTAGAAAAAGATTTTAAAAAAGTAGATTCATCAGTAAAGTATAGCAACAAATATGCATGCATCAAACACCAAGGCACTTAAATACACAGAGGAAATATTTATGGAATTATAAGAGGAAGACAGTAATTATGCTTGTGTCCTCACAATAATGGGGAGAGCATTGACACTGGAAGTGAACAGGTGAGCACTGGACTTGACATACAATATATATCAAAGGGCCTAATAGACAACAATTATGAAAATCAAATATCACAATAATAGATATAAAATAAGCCATTCAAATTAGAATGACTTTAAAAAGTTTTAATTTATGAAATATGAACACACGTACACACATACATATAGACATACATATACACTTATATAATATTCATATACCTTTGTATAACATACATGTACATATACAATATACATATACACATGTATGTATAAATAGAAAGTCCTGACATTCTTCACTGAGAACTAGGAAGATTTATAAGCTATTTTTAGTAAAGCTTTAGAATACAAAGTCGGTATATAAAAGCCAGCTACTTATATACCTGTAAAATAACATTTTTACATGTTAAAAAAACATAAGAAAATATACCTCCTCAAAAGCATTGAAAAAATAAAATGCTTATGAAAATATTTTTTATTCAGAAAATATCTATTTTCTGAAAATTGTACAACACTGGTGAAATTGAAGAAACAAAGAAATGGAACAATACCCTGTGTCCATGGGCCACAGGGATCAGTGTCATTATCTCAATGTTTCCTAGATTGCTATATGGACTCAACATAATCCCGTTCACAATTCTCATGAACACACAATGGAATACTACTCAGATATTAAGAATCTGAGTTTGCAGGCAAATAAATGGAACTAGAAAATATCATCCTAGGTAACTCAGACCCAAAAGGCCATGTATGGTATGTACTCACTGACAAGTGAATATTAGCCCCAAAAAAGTACAGAATACCCACGATACAGTCAACAGAACTAAAAAAGGTCAACAAGCTGAAGTGCTCAAGTAAGGACACCTCAGTCCCATTTGGGAGGGGGAAGAAAGCAATCACAAATGGGCAGGAAGGAAGGGAACTGGGAGGGAAAGGGGATTGGGGGAGAGGGGAACATGATCTGGTATTGGGTGGGGGAAAAGACTGAAGCCCTGAGGGCCAGGAGAAAAATGGAAACAGGCATCCTCAGGAGGTAGGAAGTTGAGGCAACCCTGCACAATGTACCAGAGACCTGGGAAGTGAGAGACTTTCAGGACTCAAAGGGAGAGCCCTTAGATGAAATGCCCTACAGTGGAGAGAGGGAATTTATAGAGTCCACCTCCAGAAGAAAAGTGAGGGATGGGGTTGCCATCCCACAGTGAAAAATTCTGACCCAGAATTGTTCCTGTCTGAAAGAACTGCAGGAACAAAAATGGAAAAGAACCTGAAGAAAAGGAGGTCCAGAGACAGACCCAAAGTGGGATTCAGCTCAAAGGGAGACCTCAAGACCTGACACTACTACTGAGACTATGGAGTGCTCACAAAAAGGGACCTATTATTACTGCCCTCCCAGCAGAAGACCCAACAAGCAGATGAATGAGTGAGATGCAGATAGTTGCCCCCAACCATGGACAGAAGCTGCTGACCCCTGTGGTTGAATTAGGGGAAAGCCGGAAGAAGCTGAGGAGGGACTGACCCTATAGGAAGACCAGCAGTCTCAACTCCTCTGGACCCCTGAGATGTCTCAGACACTGGACCACCAACCAGGCAGCATACACCAGCTGATATGAGGCCCCCAACATATATACAGCAGAGGGTTGCCTGATCTGGATTCAGTCAGAGAAGATGCATCTAACCCTCAATAGACTGGAGGCCCCAGGAAGGTCTGGTGGGGTGGGGGATTGGGGGTTGGTGGGTGGGTACATCCTTATGGAGACAGTGGAGGTGTGGGGGAGTAGTAATGTATGTGGAACAGTCAGGGGTAGACCAGGAGGGGGATAAAATCTGGAGTGTAAAATGAAAATATATTATATAAAATTTTAAAAAAAGAAAAGAAAAAAGTCTTCTTAAAACTTGAGTGGATCCACAAATGACGTAGACAATCTGAAACAATTTCAGTGAGAGCAACAGTCATCAAGCCTTTGGATCTCAGGTTACAGTTCATTCATAATAGTAATGAAAGAAGTATGGTACTGTCATGGAAACATAAATTTCATACTTTCAATTAGTATGGAAAATATACCTATACATATACAAATCTACAAGGAAGAATGTTAAAATATACAATATAAAACAGTATATTGAATAAACACTGCTAGAAAATTTGAGTAGCCATACAAAGGAGAAAGCCAGTCCCCTGCCCTCATTCATGTACAAAATCAGCGTAAATGTATCTGTAAAATTTCTAGAAAAAAAATATAGGAAAGTCTCGTGGCTTTGGTCTCAAAATGATTTTTTTTAATATAACACCAAACCATAGACAACAAAAACAAACAAGGGGAACATTTTAAATTCTCTGTATAAGTTAGACTCCAGAGAACCAAATAAACCTGTAATTAGACTCCAGAGAATCAAATAAATCTATTTTTAAAATGGGGTACACAGCTAAACAAAGAATTTTCAACTAAGGAATATCAAATGGCCAAGAAACACCTAAAGAAATGTTCAACATCCTTAGTCGTCAGGGAAATGCAAATCAAAACAACCCTGAGATTCACCTCCCACCAGTCAGAATGACTAAAATCAAAAACTCTGCTGACAGCAGATGTTGGCAAGGATGTGGAAAAAGAGGAACACTCCTCCATTGCTGGTGGGAGTGCAAGCTGGTACAACCACTGTGGAAATCAGTTTGGTGGTTTCTCAGAAAATTGGACATGGTGCTACCTGAGCTATACCACTCCTGGGTATATACATTCCTTACAGCTTTTGTCAGTTATACCTTCATAAAACAGAATAAAAATAAAAGAAAGTATGTTGAGCAGGAAAAAGGCCATCCTATTATAAAATATAAACATCACCTTAATCAGAATGTCTATTTGAACAAGCAGTAAAATATATCATTTTTACAAATGCATGTACAATCTCAATATAAAAAGCTATTCCAGTTCAGGCAAATATAAGGAATTTGACCTTTAAATTTTAAATACTTTAACTCTTTACAAGTTAAATCAACCACATACCATACGATTGACTTTATCCTGTCATGATAGGAATTGAACCCAGGGTCTCCACATGCCAAGTAAACATTCTTCCATTGAGCTACATCCTCGGTTTGCTTTTAATTTTTAATTTTTAAACTTAATTAAAATTATTAGTTTAATTGACCAATTTCACCATTTAATTATCCTTTTAAATTTTTCAAAAGATGATGTCTACATTGCTGACCAAACATTTTCTTACCAGATAATATCTAGATGCTATCCAAAATTAAACTAAAATGTACACTTGTACTAGAATAGTTGTACTTGTACAAGATGCTATATTGTGTCATGTTATATATAAGCCATTTCATTAATAATGTGGTTATAAGTAAAACTCAAAATCTTCAAGGCACAGAAAGCTATAAATATTTCATGACAGATTTGGGCTATTAAATCACACTTATGGAGAATCCAGAAATCCACAAGCCAGACAAAAGTAATGACACTTGGCTTCAAAGTGTCAGAAGATTCTCTTGTAAGGATAAAATAACCCTGTTCTATTTAAGCAGGAAGCCAATTCTCAGCAAGCTTCTCTCCCTGGAAGGGAAATGATTTCAATGCAATTACCCCTCTGCTGTCAGCATCCAAAGGTCAGATTTGACCATTTGCTATTTTTAAAGGTACTTACTGGGTCTATCTATCAGCTCTCCTGAAGTCTGCAGTTTCTACATTACTAATCTTGAGTGTTAGTGAGAAAGAAGGAATCATAAAAAAATCAAAACTCTATGTTAACTCCTGAAAGAGTCAAATGTAGGAACTAGATGGACCTGGAGTGTGAAAGTTTAAACTCACTGGAGAGATGCATAAGATGCTGTCCCACAGACCAGAAAATCAGGGGGGAAAATACCAAATTAGTTCTTAATTTAAGACAATTCAAATAATTTGGTTGTTTTCTTGTTTTAATATCTCTGTGACTTTGTAAATATTGCTTAGTTGCTAGTAGAGTTATTTTCTCAGTCAATTCTATTAAATTTCAATATTTTGCAAGTGTCTCTGTTGTTATTAGTTCTAGAATGATTCTCCACTATATCCATTTTAACCTGTTTTCAGGGTTCCCTATTTCAAGCTAAAATTCTCAGATGTTTCTAGATCTATGATGGGAATACATCCCAATAAATCCATCATAAAGAGAAAGTTTCCTAAAGCAAATACCTTGAATAGAAGCCAACCTGAAAGATAAAAACTAAATATTTAACCATACTAGCTGCCATCGCAATCAAGGCTTAACATTCAAAGTGCAATTTCTACTAAAGTCATTTTAATACTGCTTTCACATCATCATCAAGACAAATATTATAAGTCAAACTATCACTAGATGGAATTATATCTAAATAATTATCCTCCAAGACACAAGTATGTAACCCAAATGTCTTCTGTGGAGATTTTGAAGGGATTGTATGTGTAAATTGCCCATTCCTCCCCATGCCTCCTTCCTCACTTTCTTATTCTTAGCTTTTATTGCTAAATACATTACATTGGATAATTTTTACCATTTCCCTAAATATCTTTTCCTCCATGTCCCTGACCCAAAATGCATAAGGATAGCAATCAATGATTTTGTGTTATGATTTTCATCTAAGCGTTAGTGTGTTGTGTTGTATGTGCATATGTATGTGTTAATTTTAGTTTGTATTGGAGAGAGAGAGAGAGAGAGAGAGAGAGAGAGAGAGAGAGAGAGAGAGAGAGAGAGAGAGAGAGAGAATGTGTGTTTGCTATACCGATTTGTAAGGAAATGAAAGACTAACCAGCAGCAGGGTTTGTTGAAAGAGCAAGATGACAATTCTGCCCTGACACTTGGCTACTCTAGGACCTCAATGGCCCTCTTGGTGCTTTGCCACTAAGACTGTTCACATTGTTCCCACTCTCCTCTAAGTATTTATTACTTTCTTTTGGATGCTTCCTTTTTCTTTGGGGGAATAATCTCTGCAGATAATGTCCTACAACAATTGCATTTGCCTATTCACTAATAAATTACTTTCATGTATGTTATAATTTTTAACACTCTCTCAGGCACTTCGTTAATATTTCCACTTATATTACTTTATTTAAATTTTCACACAATCCTATGACAAAATACATTTATTAACCTTTGACTGCAACCAGAAAAAAAGCTGAGATAGAAGAGGTTAAACATTGTCCGAGGGTACACAGAAAGGGGCACTCAGTCTGACCTCTGTGCTATGACTTATTCCCCAATGCTGCATACTGAACTGCTGAGCACAGAGGCAATAACGTTACCATACACAACTCAGAAGCAGTCAGTCTAACTCTTCTTGTCCCTGGCTTACACTGTCTACTAATAACTTTTATGATGTCAACAGGGCTTTTGGATTCCCTGCAACTGACACCACTATATTATTAAAATGCAGGCTTTACAGTTCTTGCAATGAAGCTTGTATAGTTGCGGCAATTCCCCCATGATGTTTTTCTGCTTGTTTTTTTTTTTTTTTTAATCAACCTGTGTTGATTAAATCCAATCTCCTTCTGAAAGTTAATCTTTATTTAATTTAATTTTCTTAAAAAGTTGATAAAAGACTGAAATATCGGTGCTGTTGCTGGGTTACTTGCAGGAAGCAACTCACCTGTAAAACCCATGAGCATTCGGGAGCATTAGTAATACCCTAATCTTCTTCCTGTCTAGTCATGCCATGTCACACGCGCTCTCCAGTCCTGAGTCCCTCCCAAATCTAGAGACTTTCCCATTTGTGAAAGTATCTGCATTTGCATCAAACACCAGAAGATGTCCACCAATGGGACATATTTTGTATTTGAAGATAAGCTTATTAGAGTACTCACTTAAAATTTCCTACAGGTTTTTGTTAAGGAAAACTTTGACTTTTAGATAACATGTGTTTCCCATATCTGATTGATTGATTCTCTTATACATCCAAATATAGATTATCATTTTAAAATGCTTTGGAGTTGTGAGGAAAAGCTACAAATAGTCATAGAAAGAAGTTCAATGCATTCAGTATGTTATGGTTTATATGTGAAATGTCTTTCACGGATTCATGTGCGTGAACATTTATTCTTGAACTTGTGGTACTTGTGAAACCTTTCAGAAGTGGAGCTTTGCAGGAAGACGTGGGGCACAGAGAGCAGTGAAGTGGACTTTTAGGTTTATAGCCTGACTCTGCTTCCTACCCTGTGTCTGCCACCTGCTATAGGCAGACACGGACGAGCCTACCACTTCTTCCATGGCTGCGAGTCACTCCATCTTCCCCATCATAACAAGCATTATGCTCTCACATAGGACCTGGGTACTAGGTCCTAATGACAATAGAAGCCTCTGATACATAATGTCCTTAGAAGTTTTTTAAAAATGACTTTGACAAATCTCATCAGTCAGGATATGAATTAAGGTTTTTGTGGGGATATAACAAACTTGTGATGTACATATGAGAACACCCGATGTTGATATTTCTCAGGAAGGATTTAGAATGGCAACAAATAAAAGATGGGACACAGGAATGCCTGTGGCCTTCCTCGGTTTCTAGAGAAAAGTTATGGAAAATGATGTTCCCATGCCTCAGACATTATTCTAAAGACAAATAACATTGGATTTTATATAACTTTGAACATACTAGGCTGTGAAGCAGGCTTCTTTGCCGAATTGTAAACTCATAAATACATTACTAAAGGAACTATAATAGGAAAAATGAGACTTGTCATGCAAACTACACTCATGAGCTCAGCTCTCTTGGGTTCCCTGATTTCCCACTTCAGTTCTTCTGGCATTAATCAGAAGAGGCTTTATCATCATTTTCAGTTCAGTTGCTGTTAATAAGGTTTCTCACTCTCATAGTGTCCTAAGATAAATACAAAATAAAATACTGACTACACACATTTTGGTCAGTTCCACCAAACATACCTAATAAATTATAAATAATAAGACTAAGGCACGGACTACTTAATTCATCAAAATTAAATTATAGTTTATTCGGACTTTTAAAAAAATTGAAAAACCTAACCAAAAAAATCCTATTTAGAGAGCAATGTGGCTTCAGAGTTGGGGAGGGGGGAATCAGGCCCATGCATTCTTTTCGTTGGCTTGAACCTATCACCTTCCATAGTCAGCTAACCTTAGAGAAGCATAAAACTATTTATCTAAGAAATAGAATTTAAATTACCAAACAGAATATTTCTTTCTAGTATAAATCATCTCAATACTTATGAACTCCATTTTAATAAGTAAATTTGTTCAATATGCATATCAAACTCCAATGTTAATTAACCACTTTCTAGAAAGTCCTGTATAATAAAATTCAAATAGAGTTTAAATTATAATTTATATGAAATTCGATCATTATATTGATAAGTTATTTTCTCACAGTGACTTGCATTTTAATTGTACAGCAATGACTCTACATAACCAAATATCTTAGCAGTGGAAATTTTTCACTGGGGGACATATAAGCCAGTGAAAATATATAAATATATAAACTTTAATTGAAGGAACTAGGTTTATGCTGAATCAACTCAAAGAATAGACGAATGGCTAGAGATTAAAAAAAAAAAAAGATGGAGTCAGGGAAGTAAAGAGAGTCAAAGACAAGACACACTAACGTGGATCTGAGACAACTCAAAAGTGTTGTGCTCTTTCTGACCAGGAGATACCCTTTGGATAAAGCCAGAAAATTACTGAAGTGCACAAGGTTCTGATCATTCTCTGGTAGAGTCTAGAAGCAGGGTATAGGGAGCTATGAACGAAAGGCAGAAAGGCTAAGTAAAAAGGCTGCTACATCAAGGAAGCACAGACTATGACCCAGCCTGGCAGCTCCTGGCCTCTAAATATGATTGAAGAGAGAAAAATGACATTTTTCTACCTTGTGGTGGATAATACCATGCTTGATGCAGCCTTTGAAGGCTGATCTTGGATGTCAAGTTGACACTAAAGGGAAGAGGGAACCTCCAGATTGGTATATGGGTGTGGGAAGCTACATCAACCAAAGTTTTTCTTAGGGACTCTGATGAAAGGACAAAGGGGACTTTAGTTCATTTCCTTATCAAGAAGTGGACTTAGCCAGTGTCTTGAAGGCGTCAAGGTTGTGGTTTTGGGAACCTGACTCTTCCCTCTATGCTGTGGTTTTTCAGTTATAAGGCCACTGTGTCTGAAGCATCCCACATTCTCTTAGTCAACATTATCTGACTTAGTTATCTGCAACCTTGGACATTGTACCCTTGCAAATACTACATATGATGCTATACATCTTAATCAACCAGTTTGTCATAAGTCATCAGCTAATGTAAGACCTCCTGCTTCCCACTATTGTGTTTGCCTTATTTCTCATCCTTATTCCTTCCACTAAATAACCTTACCTTTTACCCTTATTTCTATGGGCTTAGATCATGTGTTCCTGGCATTTTCTTAATTACAAATTGATATAGGAGGACCCAGGTCCCTGTTAGTAAGACCAGACCTTGATGTACAAGAAAGCTAGCTGAGCAAGCCAGAAGGATCAAGCCAATTCCTGCCTCCAGGTTCCTTCCTTGAGCTCCTGACTTGGCTTTCCTAATGGACTGTCAATTGTAAGCCAAAATAAGCCCTATCTTCCCCAAGTTGCTTTTGGCCATGTGGTTTATCACAGCAATAGAAAGCAAGCTAGGATATACCCTTTTTTCTCAGGAAAGTAGTCTTTAAGCAATTACTTGAAGCTAAGAGGTCCATGGAGTGGGAGGTGGGGAAATGTGCTGGTTTATCAGTTGCTGATACTGTAAATGCACTGCCCAGATTGATGTAGTTTAAAGATTCCAGTTCAAGCAATGTGTTAGTTTATAGATTTTAAATGCAAGGTTCTTGACAAGCTAATAATCCCTAGAATAAATGGACGTGCAATATGATAAGGCATCGACTGACAATCGATTATGAAGAAGCAAGGACAGTGATTACTACATCAGCAGTTCTCAAACTTCAATAGGCTTCAATGGACAGATAACTAGGATACATGCTCTATTTAGTATGTCTGTGGCTAGAACCAATATTATGCATTTCAAACAAACTTCCAGATGATCTTCCTCTTTCTAATTAAAAAAAAACACACTTTGAATTTAGCAAGGAATGGAAGAATAAATGAAAATTTTTAGGAATAAAGAAGTCACTTTGTTGGTAATGCATATGGAGTAATACAAACAAGTAGACAGTGTATCAAGTACACTGAGTTAAAAGTACAGCAAGATCTCAGTCAAACATCGATTCAGTGCTGTACAGATCTGATCATCACAACCTTCTCAGTGGTTCCTGCTTTCTATGGATAGCCCAAGTAACTGGGGCACTAGTCTCATAAATTATGTCTCTGTACACTTCTCAACCAGTAAACTATCATTGAATAACACATATACACACCAGAATTACATTAAGTAATATTAAATATCTATGGGTGTTCATTAAGCTTTATCATTCCTCATAAATATTATCTTTTAATTTTAATCACAATTCTTGTAGGCCCTTGGTAGAGAGTGCTGTGTGAGTTGTTAGGAAAGCAAATTATAGCCTAACATAAAAGAGACACTCAAAGTGAAGGATGCTTTTTCCATTAACCTTCAAGGTAACTTAGCTATGACATGAGATCAATGTGTAATGTCTAGAGAGGAGATTTGAGGAAAGAAGGGAACACTAGGAAGAATTCCATACCTAGGCTCAACCAAAGGTGTGATACAGAGGGGGCTGTTGGAAAAGAAATAAATGTACAAAAGCACAAGAGTTATGGCTCTATGGCCTCTGTGTATGCATCAACTGACAGTCGCATCTGTACAGATGATAGCCTGCTTCAGAATGCATCCACATAAGATGCAACAGCTCAAAGAACTGCAAAACAAAACAGGAAACACAAGAACTGCTGCCACGGTGCCAAGGGAAATGACATTCCTGGAAAGGCCAGCTTGTACATTGACACATCTAGGATTTGCTTTCCTAACTGTGCCTGATGCTGACTAGAGTCACTCACAGTGCTGGGCACTGTCTCTTATTTTCTACCCTTCAGAGAAAATGCAGCATCACAGCTCCTGCTGAGGAGCACATGCATCTTCTGAAGCTCTAACAGGGGAGGTTCTTTAAAAGTTCACTCCTGACTTCCCTGAGTCTGTACCCCACGGCCACCTTCCCACTGCTGACTTTGCTAGAATCCTTTTACTATAAAAGATCATAACTTCAACTCTGACTAGTCATTCTGTGAAACTTCCTCTTTGCTAATCAATAAGTATTGACTTACATTATTATGAGGATTACCTGATACAATCAACTTACGGTTTATTTGGGCTCATAATTTTAGAGGACACTGGGCCTGTACGTGAACATAAATGTGAGAATGTGTAGCAATGCAATGCGATCGATTAATTAATCAATTAATAATGATGTAAAACTACAAAGAAAAGTACTGGAGGAATGAAATATTAAACTCTGTCCTCTGATTAGAGGCCCCTCTCACAGGTACATACAGGCACTCTACTGGTAAGGGACTAGGAGGCAGTCAGCTCCCTGATAGGCAGACAGGTGGGCAGAAGGGTTGCAGATAGATATTAAACATGGCAAAATTTCAGTTTCTCCCCTCGCCTTTTTCTTCAGTCAGTGGCAATTCCATGCCAGTGACCTTCTGACAAGCTCAACACAAGATCAGAACATGTTTTCACAAAGGTTTTGAGCCTATCAGCTTCCCTGTCTTTATTCAAACTTACCAGTCCTAAATTAGGGAAAGTAGACCCTGAGGACCAGATTCCTGAATATTTGGGCCCTGAGTCCTCCCTCTGCTTAGCAAAGTCTTTTTCTATAGAAAATTCTCTATCTATCTATCTATCTATCTATCTATCTATCTATCTATCTATCTATCTATCTATATCTATCTATCTACCTCTATCTCTGTATGTGTGTCTGTGTGTCTGTATGTCTGTGTGTGTCTGTGTGTCTGTGTGTCTGTGTGTGTCTGTGTGTCTGTGTGTCTATGTGTCTGTGTGTCTGTGTTTCTGTGTGTCTGTGTGTGTCTGATTATTTTCTTCTATCACTTTAGCATCAGTAAACCCAGGACCATGGCCACTTCATGACTTCCTGCCAACTCACATCATAAGCTTTCTAACTCCCTGAAATCTCCTTCTCCCACTGACCTGATCATTTTCACTGACTTATTTCTATCCTCATTGCTTATAATACTACACAGACATTTTCTCTCTTTTGATTAATATCTAATAGAAATGTACTATGGTTAATGGGATAAAGCTAAAATCTAAACGTGACCTACAGGGTCTCTTTTGCCTTATCTCTGAATGTCCTTATAGTTTCAACTTTTAATTTTTTCAATTAGCTCCTTTTTATGGGGATACTAGAAGCACGCATGGCCTGATTCATTTATCTTCCTGAGTAGCATCTTGACTAGCACAGGGAGCATAAATCCCAAGTTAGTCCAAATGAATAAATGAATGGTTGTAGTCACTGTTGTAGATAATGTATCAGATCAAAAGTGTCATAATGTAAAGCTTTTGTTTTGAACCTGAGGTACCCAAGCCAGGTACAGCCATCCATCCTCAACAAGCCAATTAAAAGAACAACATTAATAGTGAAAAGCATAAAAAGAAAAATTAGTCAATGGGGCCATAAAGGGAAGGAAACAGAGACCCAGCTAACTCCCCAGTCTAGCTTCATCACGCCCCATCAGGGCCTGGGTGTGAGTCTCATCACATAAAAGTCCTGACAAATTGTTTGAATTATATGAAAACTCTTTCTGCGATTCAAGTTTCCTGTCTAACTTAAGTTTTTCTTTCTCCCTGAACAAAAAAAAAAAATTCCTGGGCATATTAGTTACTTATGTGTTTCTGTAAAAAAAAAAAAAAAAAAAAAACTTAAAAACTTATTTTGGCATACAATCCTAGAGAGAGACAGAGAAGATAATGTCATATCAAAGAAACTTGGCAGCAAGCAGCAGGCATAGAACCAGTAGCAGAAAGTTGATAGCTCACATATTCAGATGCAAGAGTAAAGCAGAAAAAGAGAAATGGCAGTATCCAAGTCTTTTAATATAAAAATCCACCTCAGGGAATACTTCCTCCAGCAAGGTTCTATCAGGTCAGTCTTCCCAAGAAGCAGCAACAAATATGGACCATGTGTGCAAATGCCTTGAACGAGTGAAATTTCTGATTCAAACCACAAAGCTGGAGAAATCTCCCTTTCTACTGGGTCCTGTTTCTCGATAACCTATAAATTATAATGAGAGATACAAGTGCCTGTTTAGAATATTTTCCTCTCTGCCAAACCAGTTATATTTCCACAAAGGCTCTCCTTAAGAAGTAAAGTAAGTAATAAAGACAGGATCTAGATTCAAGCACCTTCACTAAGTTTCCATGCCATCCTTCTTCATGGAAAAAAAAAGCTCAGAAGAAAACAGATCTTAAAAATCAGCTTAAAGTTATGTAATTCTAACCTCCCTCACTAAAATGACTGCTATTATTTTTGACTGGAAATGTTTGTACATAAAGCCTCAGTGTTTCTGAAGAAATGAAACAATACAAGATACTACATTAGATAGTGGAGGCAGGAAATAAAGCCCCAGCTAAATACAGGAAGAAACATCTACAACCTCCAAAAGCAGTGCACAACTGGAGACTGAAAAGGCTATCACCTCGTTCCTCAGCATTGACTCACAACTTTTAAAACATGTTTTGCTCAGCTCCCTTTGTCAGTCTCTAACTCCAATTTCCCCTGAGTTATTGTAGCTAATTACACTTCCTTCTGCTTCCTCCTAAGAGCAAACATCCCCAAGGTTTAATTCGTAAGCTTGTCCTCAATTTACTTTATCAATTTTCTCTTGATATTCTTTCAAGTTCCATATGTCTACTGTAATAGCCACATGATCCACCGTCAAATCTGCCTACCTATCTAGCTCTGAGATCCACAGTAATATCTTCAAATATCTCCAAGAGACAGCTAGCTAACCACTCAAGTTTCAATTAAAAAAAAATAGGTGTATCTTGTCAATAAAATGTTGTTCCTCTTGGACTCCTAACATTGATTAACAGCATATCAGTTGATCCATCCCCAGTCTAAACTCTACACATAAATGAAAAGGTGACCATCTTCACCTCATCCACTTGAAACTTCCCCAGAGATAATAATCAGTGGTTTTTTTCAGTTCATACAATAACAGTTAATCAACTGTTCTTCTTTCATATTGATTTTACGAACATGTTTATCATACTCCCAGATCCATTGTTTTTTCTTTCCAATTACTGTCCTCGTGGTCTTGTAATGCTATATTAGCCCTCATCTCTTGGCACTCGGCATTGTCTTAGATTTCTATTGCTGTGATAAAATACCATGGCCAAAAGAGTAACATGGGGCAGATAGGGCATTTCATTTCATCCTTCCAGTTTACAGTCATCATTGAGAGAAGTCAGGGCAGCAACACAAGGACAAATCTTGGAGTAGAGGACACAGAGGAGTGCTGCTTTCTGACTTCATTTCACGTGGCTTGCTCACGCTGCTTTCTTATTCAGCTCAGGACTACCTGTCCAGGTTTCGCATTACATACCATGGTCTGAACCCTTCTACATTAATCATCAATCAAGAAAATGCCTCACAGACTTGCCTATGGGCCAGTCAGAAGAAGGTATTTTCTCAGCTGAGGTTCCCTTCTCTCTAAAGACTCTAGCTTGTGTCAAGTTGAAAAAAAAAAAAAAAAAGAAAAGAAAAAGAAAAAAAAGAAAAAATCAAACCAACACAGAGATCAAGCATCAAACATATGAGCTTGGGAGACAAAGCTGACCCACAACAGTTTTAATCCTTTGAATTCATATGGTTGTGTGCCATTTTCTACTTTCATTTGCTGATGTCATTTGAAAAGGCCCAGTGTTTCCAAAGCTTCCATGTTTATTCATGAATATCATTAATAGCAATAACTAACATTTGTTGAGTGCTTACTAGATGTCCAGCACTATTTTCAGTACTTTGTATAGACTATTACACTTAATCCTCAGAAATAAAATTATTTATATATATCTGCAAAGTATGGAGATTTGATATAGCAATCATGAACAATATACTAAGAGCTAGAGTTATAAATATATATATGTTTTTCTTATAAAATTTGACATTATATTCAGTTTTATATAGTATATTTTTCTTTCAATTCTTGTCATCCATAGCCTAAGCCACAGAACAGTTATATGTCTTTCAGCTTCAAGATTTTACCACTGTCAAAATTCTTAACTTCCAATGATTACAACTTCAGCTCCTTCAGTTCCCTAGACTATAGCAATTTTGATAACAATATGGGTTTACTATCTCCCTTCATACCCAAATTTAGATCATAATATGATATCTAAGGCAACAGTATTCATATATCCCTTCATTTTTAATATCTCTGAACTCTTTATTTCAAATGGTTCTAAATAGCATTGATAATATACTATTATGGTTGTACATTACTTTTTCAAGTCTGAGGACATTTTAAAGAACTTTGGATTTGAGATTAAATAAGGCAACTAGCTCTAAAATATCACAATATTATATGTTAATTATGTACTTCTACTTATGCCATAACCAAAAGACTTGTATTTGCCATGTGCCCTAGTCAATACCACCTCAAAAGTGTGTGCTGATGATACAGTTCATACACTCATTTAAGCACAGAGGATCTTTCCATCTAGTAATTTAACTATCTTCTAGAAGCATATCTTATACTTTCAGGGTACTTATATCCCTTTAAATGATTCACCAAATCCTTTCAGACTCTAATTCTATTCCGTTAAAATATGAAAATTGCAATTTTTTTCTAGAAAAAGGGAAAATCACAGTATGAATAAATTGAAGACATTATTAGTCAAAAAAATTCTTTATGCATTAATCTTCCAACATGCAAATGTGTTAAGTATGACCTTAAGTATTAATGTATGTGTGCAATCAGAACTTTGAGATACCTTTAAAACATAAGGTAGAAACCTGTAATTTATACTTCAAAAACATATATCCCTTCTAAGAAGAAAACAATATTTATTTTCTCATATTATACAGGCTAAAAAGAATTAACTGTGTAAAATATAATTACAATTCTTAATACCTCAAATGTCCTAACTTTGTAAAGCCCACAAAGCTATTAAAGGCTAAAATACCAATACAAATGTCCAGTGAGCACAGTAATGCTTAACTTTCATGCCTCATTTAATGTGAGCTATGGTGCTCAGGTACAGAAGGCCAATTAAAAATGAAGAGTTATGAAGTGTTTTGCCAGCCTCATGAATTAGGACAGACCCAGTACACTCTATTGCCATTTGGCACCTAACGCCGATCTAAATCATCCAACCTACTAGAGACCTTATAAAGTAAATCTAATTCTTCTAACTCAATTCTTAGAAAATTATCCCTGTAGGAGGATTCAATATTTCCCACTAGACCTTTGTCTTTTTTTAGTTGTTATTTCAAAAGTCTTTTCTCTCACTATATTAGCTAATCTAATATTGAAGAGAAACTATATTTGAAAAGGCCACAGTTTTCTAATCAATTAAAAGAATGTTGGGTCATAATAATAAAAAACAATACAACTACTCTATCTGACTTTCTTTCATTTCATTATTACTAACCCCAGTTCTTGAAAGAGATACACAGAGTAGATAACCCAGGCAAAGATACACCTAACAGTGATTAAAATATAGGTCCTTCTGCTTTGGCAAAAATATGATACATGTGAGACTAGAGAACAGATTGATACACATACTCATATTTGAAGCTTGCAAAGTGGCAATAGCAACATCTTGGAGAATGACAAAGATGACAAACTGTGTTGAGATATGCAGAGAATGATTATGTTAAAAGCTGAAGTGCTTAAAACTTACACTTCTCCAAAGAAATGGAAGACACATGTAAGAGGTATCTCTTCTCTCTAAAGCATTAGAATGAATGTTTCCAATGTCAGATTCACACCCTTAAACTATCAGCTCTCCAAAGATGAAAATTGCATTAGTAACTGAGAATCATAAAGCAGCTATGTAGTCAAAATATTATTAAGCCAAAGATGTTGAGCCATGATCCTAAGAGCAAAAGCAGCCTGGGGCTGTTTTAGCTCAGAGAGTATAAACTTCCTGAAACTGGAAACAAAGAGTAGTGCCTCTCCCCATAGAGCACCACTATGAGTAACTGAGAGGCAGAGGCAAGTGAGTTCCTAAGGAAAATCTTTCAATTGGGGAGGTGAGGGCAGGGATCTGTGAGGCTATAACTCAGTGTTAGAATATCTACTTGGCATTGTGAGGCCTGGGGTTCCATACTCCACATCACCAAAAAAAGAGAAATAACAATTAACAAATAATCGAAACAAAGCATGCCTCCAACATATACACACTGAGATACAAAGAGAAGAAAAACTTCTCTACAATTCCCCAAAACTTTATACCAGATATACGCCCTGCCTCCACCTCATCATGACAGATTATTATCTCTTAAGTCATTTTTTCCTCTTTTCATTCCTTTTTCCATTAGATGAATCTAGTGAGTTTGAAAGTAAATTAAATGAGATGCACATTACTGGTAGTCTGTTCTAGCTCCTATACAAAAAAAAAAATCCATTGAAAAGCATATAAATAACAGAAAATAGCATTTTTCACAGTTCCAAAAATCCAAGAAGCCCACAATTAACATGCCAGAAGAATCAGTGTCTGGTTAGGCTGACTTCCGGTCTCATGGAAGAATACATTTACTCTGCATTCTCACAAGCTTTCAGAGCCAAGACCTATCTGAAATCTTTTGTGTAAAGATTCTAATACCATCCATGAGAGCTTTATATTTTGACATAAACTCCCCACCTCCCAACCCCATACAAGTGCCACACCTTCTAGAGTATTCAACCTAAGAATTTGTGGATTTGAATTTGGAAGAAAACATAAGAATTCATGTTAGGGATGTTAGTAAGAAAGAAGCTGTGAAAACAACCTTCCCTGTAAAGATTCTTATCTTCTGTCTCAATGAGGGAAGGTACAAACTTCCAGCAGCTCATTTCCCCAAGACCAAGGAAAATGTAAGGATCAGTAAAGATTAAAATAATGGACACTATATGGACAGAGACTTTGTGAATTAACATCATATTCTGTAACTTCAAAAACCAGAGACATAAGATTATTGTTAACAGAAAGAAGGATTTCTAGTGTCAGGGAAAGAACACCCCACCCCACCTTCTGAAGTAATTTCCAGTAACATGAGAGATAGATATAAAATTTGACTCTGATTGCATAAATTACGTATGTAATCACCCAACTGCCACTTTCACACATGAGTCGACTTATCTATATCTCATGGATCTAACCCGTGTGTGACAGGCAGTCCAAAGCCGCCAACTCATTCCTTAAGGCCACCATGTTCCTTTATTATCACTATCCCATTTTATCAATGGAGCTAATTTATTAAGAGGAGAAAAACACTTCTTAAAAAAAACATAATGCATTTAATGTAAGCTCTTAAAGTCATTCACACAAAGGACAGGTAGGAAACATCCACGGTAACTACTTCTGGCCCACTTCCAGGAAAGATACACAAAATGGTCTTATTGAAAAAAAACTAAAGGAGACACAACATGCCAAATAAGTGCTATACATCCATCAATGAACAACCAAAGAGATGATGGACTTTAATCTCTTGAAGCCTTGTGCAAAATAGTTTCACTCTTGAAGCCATAAGTTGCAGTAGTCTTGATTTGATTCAAACGGTACCTTTCAAGGAGTGCAATAAGAAGCAGGTAGGATGCACATCCATAAAAGAAACTTAAAAGGCACTTGTGTTGTAAGATATTATTCAAAGAGGAGATAAAAGATTCAAAAGAAAACGGCAACAAAAGACAGAAAAATAGATGCAGTAGCCCTCTCCATTATACTAAACCAATACCAAAAATGAACTGTTTTATAGGTGATCATTTTCAAATTAAAAGTTCAAGGGTGCCCAAAGGAGAAATTTAAAATGTCTCAGTAGTTACGAGAACTTGCTATTCTTTGTATAAGACCCAAGTTCAATTCCTAGCACCCACAATGGGTGGCTCACAACTACCTGGAAAACTGACGCCTGTGTCTGGACTCCCCCAGCACCCAAGAACACATACACATAAATAAAGTAATAAAATAAGTATTTTGAAATTAATCTGTTGGTTTTTATCACATACATTATTCCTGAAAAGGTGACTGTGCTCATCATACATGTTTATTATCAGTGTTCTATAGAGGCACACAATTTATGGACTATATAAAGGGAATTTATTGGAAAGACAAGCTGCAGTTCAGCTAAATCCAACAATGTCTAGTTGTGAATGGAAAGTTGAAGAATCTATTGATTGCTCATTCTCACAAGGCTGTATATCTCTAATTTTTTTTATATATGCTGGAATCCCAAAGAAGAAGGTTTCAATGCCAGTGAAGAAATGGATATATTAGCAAGGCAAGGCAATCAAGCAAAGAGCAAAAGTTTCTTTCTTCTAGGTCCTTATATCGATTGCTTGCAGAAGGTATGGTCCAGATTGAAAGTGTGTCTTCCCACTCTTGGAATGGGATTAAAGGTATGCGTTTTTCTACATAGAGATCCAAATTAATGGCCTTTTTCTTCCAGCCCTTAAGATCTGGATCAGTGGTACATGGCTTCTTGCATCAAAGTCCAAATCAAAGGTGTATGTCCTTCTACCTCAAAGATTCCAACTAGAAATGGACTCACTCATTTCAAAGCAATGAGAAAATCTCTCTCAAATACATTCTCTATTTCTGGATTGCCATTCATTCCAGATATAGTCAAGTTGACAACAAAGAACAGCCATCATAACCTGTGAAGTTTTGTTTCAGGAATAGAAGGACCTAGTAAGCTAAAGTTTTTAATTTGCTAATGCCTAGTCCAACATCAATCTTAGAAAACTATAATTTCCAAGACAAACTCTTCGTTATCCCAGTGATCACCATCATAGTATTTTACAGTCCTGAGCAATGTTTCTTGTGGCCCTGATCATCCTGAGAAGAAAGATAGCCAAGTCCATACAGGAAATCATTCCCCATCAAAGCTCATAAGGAGATGAGACAATCCTGCTAACATTGGAAATTAAGTGTTTCTCTAAATCAGTGACTCATGTTATGTAATATAAAGTAAATTTGGAGTTCCCCTTATCTACTGCTTGAAATTAGGAAGTTGTGGATGGATATTAGAGGCTGGATGGAAATAACAACCACCACTAATCTGATAGCTAAGATTAAAGAAAATGAAGGCCGTGGTCTCTAAAGAAACAAGAGTCAGGTTCGTTTTCATGGGTTTTAGACTAGTAAGTAGCTTAAATAGATTCATGTTCAAAACACTCTCTACTCCAAAATATAAATAGTTCCTAAGAAGGTATGATATTTACCTCATTGTGTGGAATTTAGCCCAGACAGTATATTAGAATCACCTAAAGAACACTTGGCCTATCTATTGATTTATTGATTTAATTGGTTTAGAGTAGAATCTACTCACTGTTTCTTTTTCTTTAAAAAAAAAAGAGTATTTGGCATAGAGGTGATTAGAGTGCAAAGAGGTATTACACTGGAAGATAAAAATTAATTGAATCTGTTGCTATTTATGTGAAGTAAATGTAGAGCAATGACTTCCATGATCAGATTCCTGAATCACAAATAAAGAAGCACAGGAAGACTGGTAGGAATTCAGATGCTATGGAGATATTACATCTAAAACCACCTCTCACTGATCCTGATGAAGAAGCAAGAGCCTGGGGCAGAGGAAATCCGAGCAGGTTAGGAACAAAGTAAATGCTGAAAAACTGGTCCTGAACCTACATCATACTGCCATCTTTCAAAAAGTAGCACAGATGTGTGAAACCAACCCAGTCCCTAAAGTAGCCCTTAGCTCAGCAGCTATTCTCTCTACTTCAGAGGAAAAGAAATTTTGAGGGAAACAATAAGTAACACCACAAAGTTCTCCCAACATTCTTTGTCACTCCAGCTGGGCAAATAATAACAAGTCAGCTTTAAGTAGTACCTTCTTTCCAAAGAGAATAGCATACATTTCCCTGTGAAAAAGGTGACAAGAATCACTCCTTTTCCCCTGCAGGGGGTACTGGGCCCAAGGATTTAACTAGAGGCAAAAGAGTCATGACAAATCTCAACTCTGTATCTCAGCTTCAAAAATGATGGCACTAATCAAATTACAAAGAACAAATGTTTCCTCTTAGAGTTCTTTGCATATATGTTGAATAATATTTATACATTTATTTTAAATGTGGATAAACCAGGGAGAAGTGATGATTTTAACACAATAATCATACATGGAAGTCTCAAAAATAGATTAAAATTAAAATAATAATAATAAAAAAGATGTTTCCCAAAGTGTAGTTAAACCAGCTTTCTAAAAGAGTATACAGAAAATACAGCACTGGAGAGATACCTTTCAAAATATAAGATTTTCATAAATCCAAAAACAAACATTTACCTTTCTTTGCTAAAGTGACTGTGCCTAAGGAGAGTAGGCCAGTGCCAGGAGAGCATAATGGTAGCATGTTGTAAATTACATGGCTCTGATGTGAACATTTATCCTTTCCTATTCTAAAATTTAAAAATAAAATAGAACTCTGAGTTAAATTATTTAACAACCAAATGAAAATAAGCAAAAATACAAGAGTGTCTCTGGATGTCATTAGCAGCCAAGACTAATAGCCAGGACGTCCAGATTACTGCCCCGGGTAAGGTGCAAGCCCATCTGCTCCTCCGATTTGATTTCTTGGAGCAATTCTAACTGCTAATTAACCATGAAAAGTTGTGCTGTGAACCTTTCACCTCGTGCTCAATCTGAAAGAGTAAAAGTTCTTATAGTGCACTGGGAGCCATGTAAGTATAATCAATTGCCATTTCAGCAGTAACCTACTGTCCTGGAGAGCAGAGATCAAGCTAACTGTTCAGCTCCTGAAGAAGAAACTCTCTTTTTGTACTTTTTCCTAGCTGATATATGCAAGCACTCCACTGGTCTGCTCGGGTGATTTGCTTGGCTTCTGTAAGAGACCTCTGCTAGTTAGATGATGTGACCCAGGAAGATATCAAAACTGACTCCTACCTCAATATAGACTGAGTCAAAGCTGGTCTGTCTGATAAAGAACACATTCCCCAGAGCCAAAGTAACTGGCTCTTTCTTTTGACTTCTCAAACTAGATTCTTAACATCACCTAGGGAGCTTTCAACATTGTGGATATCTGGGTCCTACCCACCAGAGATTCTGACTTAATTGGTTTGGGGATAAGTTTGTGCACTGGGAAGTTTTATAAGTTCACTCAGTTGGTTCTCACATGAAGTCAAGGGTGAAAAGCAGTGACTTAAAGGGAAGTCCTCATTAGTTCTGGTTCTCATCTGCTGTAGGAATCAGATCAGTTGCCTTTAGAACAGACAAAACATTGATAAGTAAAAGATCCTCCAGAAGTTGGTCCCTCTTACCCTGCTCCACGTGGCAATTGAACACAATTGAACACATTCTCTGACTTTATCATCACACTCTTCCAGTACAGCCTGGATAACTCATAACTGATAATAACTAAATCAATCACAGATTCCTAAACACCTAAACTTCTTGCTCTGAAGCCTCATCATCCTGGGAAACACACCTTTCTTTTTGCTGCTTTCCAAAATGGGTACCACATCTAATCACCACTAGCACAATAGAAGGTAGATAATGCCTAGTTCTTAGAGCTTATGGGAGATTGCCAGAGGTTTCCCCTGAAAACCTTGCAAGATCCTTGGTCTTTTCCAACACTTCAAGGATCTGGGACATTTCTTCTCTTTGCTGAAGATTTCTGCCCTGACTCATTGTCTCCCACCTACCACTATTCCCAAAGCTCTTGAAGATTTAGCATCCTGCTAATTCCCTGACCTGTTTGCCTACAATTGCATTGTCCTGCAGCTCACTATACCACGATTCTTCCATAATCATTAATTAGAACATCAACTCTCAAACTTCAGTCAAGACCATATCATCTGAATTCTTGTAAAAAGCATAAGTTTGAGAGAACACCTTCAAAGTTTAGGAGGAGGGTGCACGGATCAGAGCCCAAGACTGTGCTGTCCTCCCCAGGTTCCCAGGTGCAGCATTGTGTAAAACATGAATTGCTGTCCTTAGCTATTACCAATAACAATGCTCTCTCCAAAGACTGGGTTTCCAATATTACTATTTTGTAATAAAGTGTTGATATCACATGTAATTTATTGTAAACTTGTATTTTAAAAAAAAATACTATTTTCCAGCAGATGACCAACAGAAAATGAATTCAGTGGCATCTTTGGGAGTTCCTTGTCTCATAATGTCCTGTCAAAGCTCTTTCTGTTTTTAATTTTATTTTAATTTTATCTCATTATTTTATTTAGACTTTTGCTCTTTCCTTTTACCGTATAGGTCTTTTGCATATGTGTCACAACTTCCAGTTTAATGTTTATATAAGATTTATTATTACCCTTGAAGCTTTTTAGTTTTCTAATGAGAGACAGAAAAGGGATGGATAGAGATGTAAGAAGATGTGGGGAGGACTGGAGGAAACACTTAAGTTCAGTTTCTACAGAGCTTATTGGCCCTTACCACTACAGTGAAAATAAAAGATGACAAGCTAAATTATTATGAGTCAAGGACCACATTTATTCATAACACGTTGTAATATAAAACCCATTTGACAGCATATAGCACCAAAGGATTTTCCTGATATGTGGAAAATTCATTAAAAATTCTCCATATGAAAAATAACATTTCAATGAGAAACAAAAGTCAAGGCTTATAAAATGCACCATCTCCTTCTCCAAAGAAATGGACAAATATTTGTTAAATGCTAAGAATTTGAAAAGTACTTATTTGTGCAGAAAAACATTTTAACAAATTATAATTTAAGAACCCCTGAAAGTGTTTATTTTCTAAAATTCATGTTCACATATTGGTTTTGTTGTGACTTTAATTAGAGAATAGAAATGTGCTGTATATATAATTTGTTTCTGGTTTTTTTCCTATTATGATCACTTTCCGTGTCATTAAACATTCCTTCAAAACATCCTGGAGACATATTAAAACAAATCCTTTGGGAAATATTTAAGAAGTATTATAAAGCAATATTCAAATGACTTTGTACACACAGAGATTTCAGAACATAAGGAACTCCTACAGGGAGGAGGCACAAGGGCTTTGTCCTTTAAGACACTCCCCAGTCTTTTTATAACCCTGCCCACTGACAGCTATTCTCCTCCACTTCTGCTCTAGATTTAACTTTTCTTAGTAAATGTCACACTATCTTTGCAAAATTTTGTCACTTAACATTGCTGTTTTTAGAGAATTTCCTCTTCAGGCCTCAAAAAAATGAGCAGTTCATAAATTAAATATGTACAGTGAATTGCCAAGATTTTCTTAAATTTATCAGAAAATGCATATTAATTATTTAAATAGGAACTAAAATCTTCAGTTTATTTTATTTATACAGTTCTGGCTACAGTAAACAACCTGTCAACCAGAAAACACTTTCCATTTAGACTTAACAGACCAATAATATGTTTCTCAATCATCCTGTAAATTAAAAATTATTCTAAAATATATGCCATAAACAATCATCATTTCTCTGAAAGTTATATTTTTGTATATATTATTTACCAAAGAAAAAGATTATTAGATAACTTAACACAATAATTTGTTTCTAAAATACAAATTGTTGAAACAAGGGGAAAGGTCAGAGGTGGAAGAGAGGGCTAAGTCACTAGGAATGCTCTTACTGAAGACAAAGTTGAGCTCTCAGCATCCAAGTCAGGCACCTAACCACCATCTCTAGCTCCAAGACATCCAAACCCCCTATGAGTACAGACACACACACACACACACAACTCTCACATGCACACAAATACATAAAGAAATAATAAAAACAAATCTTATTAAGTAGGAAAAGTTCATATCAAATACTGCCCAACTTGGAATTTCGTCTTTTGCTCTAGATGTTTATAGCTGTATCAAGCTAAATACAGTTACAGTTAATAAAATTAATTTGTACTTATGAGACAAGATATAAACTTCCTCAAGACCAAAAACATCATGAGTTCACAAACCTAAATGACTTCCCATTGCATCATGGATCCTGTCCATACATCCTTCTGGCTGTGGCTATGCAGGTGGAATACATTGAGCCCTAAGTAGCCTGGGAAACACCTCTTCAAATCACCTTTCACTCAGCCTAGATGAGAGCTTTAATCTCTTTCCAGAAGATGCACTTCTTCTCTTCTCACCCTTTTGTTTACAAACATTTTAGAAAAAAATATATATATATAATTTTTAAGGGAAAAAAGGCTCTTGGAAGAGCCACATTGCCAATATATGTTCCTAAGCTAAAAACTGCATCTTGAATCTTCCCATGCCTGGAATCTACTAGATTTCTTTCTTTTCTTGCATAAAGAAGGCTAATATCATTCTATAAACTCCAACATGTTAAATAAAAATCTTTTATTCAAAAAGCATCAGAAGATTTACCTAAAACTACTATTCCGAAGAAACAGAAAGGCAGATAATAAAAAAGAAAAATAAACAAAAAACCAAAGCAACAACAACAAAAAAAACCAGAAGCCTTAGCATTAATAATAATTTGATTCACTTTACATGCTCCTAACTCACTTTACAATTAGAAACTTTGTAGCCCATCTCTAAACATCAGCAATAGCCCATCTCTAAACATCAGCAATATCTATCAGGATGTTGTGCACTTAACTGTAACTTTGCTGGGTAGTTATTGAGCACTGTCTCCAACTTACTGTTCCTTTGAATATTGATCACTCCATTGTATACTTTAAAGGTAGTAGGTTTTTGTAAACTATCCTTGAAAATATATGAATATATTTATTTAATGTTGTAATAGAATTATAAGTTAGGAAATTCATTGAAAGAAATTTAAGAAACTCTAAGATTTTCTGGGTTAAATCTCTTCTAAATAAATTGCCTTCACTCTACTTCCTACTACCTCACTTGGCAATTAGAAACTTAGTGGCCCATCTCTAAACATCAATGATGTTTATTAGGATGTTGTGCTCTTAACTGTAACTTCATTGTGTAATTACAGAGACCTGTCTTCGACTTACTATTCCTTTAAACAGAACAGTTTAAACAGAAATGTTTCTGTCTTCTTCATTGGAATGCCAGCTATATTATAAGCACCCAAATATTTGTTGCGAGGATGAATGAAGAATTATTATAATGAATAAAAACACTTTAATAATGTGATTTGTATTGCAAATACCAAAACCAAGTACAATACATACTTACTAAAACTTTTATTCATTAAAAATTGTCATTTATTTTATTTATCTCAATGATTTTATTGACAAACTATTATTTACTATTCCTTAAGGTGATTTGAAAGGGGTGGTTTTATCATTTGAATTTGTAAGCAGTATTTCCCAAACCTTTTAACCTCATCTGTCATTTATTTTTGAGTAAGTGTGCCTAATTTACAATACAAAGCTTTAAAAGAAGACAGCCATAATGATTCCATTAATAAAATATGCAATTTTGAAAAGAGCTTTTTATTTTCACTGTCTTCTGATTGCAAGGCAGATGAAATACTCTTAAAATACTCTATTGCTGCCAAAGATATTTAGGAGAAAGTTTCTCATTGTCTTATATTTCACCAACTGCTAGGATAAATCCCAGAATGTGCTCTTACTGAAGAATACAAAAAATCAGCTAGGAAACAAGACACAGAAGCCAAAACTCTTGCTTAAGATGTATAATAATGGTTACAAATCTAAGATTTAATATTTGGACTTTGTACTGGTGAGTCTTGGTTGTCAACATGACCTAGGAAGAGGAAACCCCAGTTGAAAAATTGCCTCCATCAGATTGGCCTATTACCATGTCCGTGGTAGCACGTTCTGGATAGCTAACTAAGGTGGGAAGGCCATTACTGTCTGCAATAACATTTCTAGAAAGGTGAGCCTGGGGTAGAAATAGAATGTCAGCCGAGAAGCCGGGCGGTGGTGGTACACGCCTGTAATCCCAGCACTCTGGGAGGCAGAGGCAGGCAGATTTCTGAGTTTGAGGCCAGCCTGGTCTACAGAGTGAGTTCCAGAACAACCAGGGCTATACAGAGAAACCCTGTCTTGAAAAAACCAAATAAAACAAAACAAAACAAAACAAAAAACAAACAAACAAAAAAAGAATGTCAGCCTAGGGTCAAACCACCAAGATTCAAGTTCACGCCCTACTTGAGCTCCCGCTCTAACGTCCCTTAAGGATGGACTATAACTGCTAAGTGGAAATAAGCCTTTTCCGAATCAAATTCCTTTGGTGATGGTATTTATCACAGGAAAGGAAACTGATATGAGAAGTTGGGTGTTTCTGTGATGGACCTAATCATGCTTTTAGGGAGGATAGAGGGGAGGATTGTGTAAGGGTCTGAAATCTGGACAGGAAAAGGTTTTGCATACTCAGAGACAAATGGGCTATTGTGGAAACTTGGAAAATAATACTGGGAGCAAGACAAGGGAAGACAGCGTCATAAAGTTTCAGATAGAAGTAAAGACTCTACCAGGGCTTTTCATGTGATAGTTTGGATAAGGAATCTGAAGAAGTGAAATCTGTGCTTCTGTGGTTAGGAAATGGATGCTAGGCAAGTGGAATTGAAGAACAACCTGTGATTGATACGAGGTGCTTTAGCTGATGTGAAGTCATAAGGGATAACACACAAAAGATGTGATCTGGGGGCTAGCAATGAGCCTGTATTTCAAATCGGAAGCCTAACTTGGTAATGTGTAAGATACCCATGTGGTATTGGTTTCGGTGGCATGACACTGAGGTACTGAAAACGACATGAAGAGGAGCTGAGGCTTGGCAACAGGTAGCAGGCAACAACCTGAAGTCAGGCTATTAGTAAAAGTGCATGCTTAGATGTAATTGAAACCCCAGGACACTGGAGAGCTCAGAACTGTGATACATTCTTCCAGGACTGCAACAGGTGTCCTGAAGTGGAGCAGCACTTAGCCCATGAGACAAGTTATGCAAGCTACAAATGGCAAATTGGAAAAGTGGGATTGCCTCAATCTTTTGCAAGCAGATTATAAGTAAATTCCAAACGCTGGACACTAAGCTATTTACACTACTCGATTCTGGATTCGGTATTTTGATTTGACTATAATTATGCCCTAGTTCATCATTTTAAAAAATAAAAATATAGCTTATTTTTTATTTTACAGAAAATAAAAGCCTTTGGTTAAAATAAGAGGCTTTGTATTTTTTAAAGAAAACTTGAACTTTCAAAGTATTGCAGGGTTTGTTTTGATTTCGTTTGGTTTGGTTTGTGTTTGTTTTTGTTTGTTTGTTTGTTTGTTTGTTTGTTTGTTTTTGGTTGGTTGGTTGGTTAGGTTGGGTTGAGTTTGGGTTTTTTGTTTGATTGTTTTGGGTTTTGAGTTTGTTTTTTTATTTTTGTTTTGTTTTGTTTCGTTTGGATTTTTTGAGACACGGCTTCTCTGTGTAACCTTGGTGGTCCTGGAACTTGCTCTGCAGAACAGGCTGACCTAGAATTTATAGAGATCCTCCTGCCTCTGCCTCCCAAATGCTGTGATTAAAGGCGTGCATTACCACCAACTGGTAAAAGTATTAGAATTTTAAAAGTGTGTGGGATTTTAAAATTTGGACTATGTTTTATATTCTGGCATAAGACACTGGGGACAAGGAAAGGTTACAGTTTAACAGAAACATGTTTGTGTGTCAAGTTGAGACTTGTGGTGGTTAATCTTAGTTGTGTGTCTACTTGACGTAGATGTGAAGAGGAGACTTCACCTGAAGGATTGCCTCCATCAAAGTAGCTATGGATACATCCATGGGAAATTTCTTCATTACTAATTTATTTAGGAGGGCCCAGACCATGGTAGGCAGTACTTTCCTTAGGCAGGTAGACCTGTGTTATATATGAAAGGTAAATAGAATGAGCCTGGGAGCAATACAGAAACAGTATTCTTCAAAGACTTCTGTAGATTCCTGCTCTTCTGGTGCTCCTGCCTTGCTTTAGTTCCTCCTCTACTTCCCACAAAAATGGACTATAACCTAGAAGTGGAAACAAATCTTCCTAAGTTGAATTGGTTATAATATTTATCCAGCAACAGTTAGTAAAGTAGGTCACACTTCAAATACAAATAATAATCCTATGAGCAGTGATACTTCTTTCCTAACATAAACTGTGTAGCTTGAAAACTCAAAATGAATCTTTAGTTTTCTATTCCTTAGGCAATAACTATTATGTTTCATAAACTATAAAACACAAATGGTAGCCTTTTCTAAATTTTTTAGTTGTTCTTAGAGTAGTTATATGAAACTACTCTACTCACTAAAATCCCAAACCTTTATGTATTTAAAGAAGGTATGTTGTAACTCAAAATGTTTCATTCTTATTCATAAACACCTTCTTTTATTCAAAACATTTCAGGGACTGGAAAAGGCATTTGCTGGCAAGAATCATAGCCTGATCTGCACAAGATGAAAGAAAAGAATCAGCTTCCACGAGTTCCATGTGTGCCCACACACATACACACACACACACACACACACACACACACACACACACACAAATTTTTAGATGTTTAAGCATTTTTATGTGTGAGGCAATTCTGCAGCAACTTCAGAAGAGTAAAACAGAGAAACAAAACCTGCTTTACAAATCCTTTTCTGTAACATGTACTCTGGTAAGGAAAGGAAAAAATAATAATAATCAAACAATGGGAGGCTAATTACCTTTCTGTGTCTATAGCAAATGCTGCTAAAACTTACTATATTAAAAGATAAGGATTATTTAGACTTATGGGGCTTGAAGTTTCAATCCATGGTTCAAATATGGCTGACACCATTGTCTTAGACTATGGTAGTGCATCATTGTGGGGGTTCACGGCAGGACAAAACCATTCACTACAGTAAGCAAGCACAAAAGAATGAAGAGAAACTGGTTCCCAAAATCCTCAGTGGATGTGTCCCCAGACACGGGAAGATCTCCCCTATGCCCCACCACACAAAGATCCAACCATCTCCACATAATGTTACTGGATGAGGACCAAACCTTAAACACAACAACCTTGAAGGAGCATTCAAGACCAAACTTATAGCAGACAACAAATGTACCTATATAATGAGATAAAGAATGACAGGAAAGGAAACATGAGGGTGAGAGTGTTTGCACACTAAAGGTGAGGAGGGAGAATTAGATGTCCAAGCAGAACAAAATGGTCCTTGAAAACAAAACTGCTATTTCTTAGTTTCTATTAATAAGTGCTCAATATTGAAATTGTTTTTCTGTACGTATTCTAAAGATATCAGCAACTACTGTTTTTTACAGATTTTTCCCTGATGGCAGAATAATTGCAACAAAAACCCTTAAAATCTTCATATTCTCTAGCAGTGACTTACAAACATGGTGCTTTGAAAGACCACTGAACAATAATCTTTCTTCTTCCAGGCTTGAAAACTTGGGAAGCCATCTGTGGCTGCAACTTGACAATAGTGGATTTTAGTGAGACTAGCTTTTACTTTGAAAAACAACTTTTAAAATTTCTTCAGAAGTTTTCAAAATCCAATAGTAGACATTTTCACTTTATGCCTTTTTAGATGTTTCTTTATATAAACTTGAAACATTAGGTTCCCAATAGGTGTATCAAAGCTCCTTCCTTTTGAGGGCATTAAATAGGAAATGTTACAGAACTGGACTGTTAGGTAAATACATTTATCTCCTCCCCTTGGAAATTTCCCACTCTCTTCTGAATGTCTCAGTGGGATTTATAACTGTAACCCCGTTCCCTCAAGCTCTGATCTTTCCTGGCAAGTTTTTGTTTCTTGCAGAAAAACATATAATGTCTATGGCTTTGATGTCTTTATCTTGCTCCAGCCTTTCTTCTTTAAGGAATTCTTTCTCATTTGTGGCTCTTGACACGCTTCGTGTAACATAAGCATGGCAGGAATCAGAATAGAAATAGATATTCCCTTCCAAGACTGAGTCTATTTACCTAATATAAAAGATACAACAGGTTTTCAAAAGCATACTGGAAAAATGCTCTAGTATTTCCAGTTTCACCATGAAATCCAAGCCGTGATTACACTATTTGAAAACAATAATGATGGATACATCTAAAAGTAAAGTATAATAAGCTAAAAAATGATGATAGAAGAAACATAAATTGCACAAAATAGTTTGAGTCCTCAGTTTTAGGTGGATCACATCGTTGGCACAAGGGCAAAGTTACATTTCCCATATCCCCCATGTACTATTGGTCCTGGTTCTCTTCCTACACCAAACTTTCAGGGATCATAAGCAATCAACCAATACTTCTGAATTATGTATGATTCCAGAACTGTGCAAGGAGAAAATTATCCAGAGCATGAACCTCGTCCTCAAACCTTATCATTTTTGAGCCATAACAATATAATAAGTTAAAAAATACAGTTTAGACTGTGTGTCTTGATGAAAAGTGTTATTGCACCACAAAGGTTGGAGACACTCATGGAAGTCAGTTTCACCTGTGGTAGAAATATGAACATATATAAGGTAAGTAGTTAAATACTGATATAGATAAATTGATAACTCATTTCTACGGCCATGTACAATTGGCTCCCCCTTATCTTTCCGTTCTCACCCCATCCCTTTTCTCCTCCTGCCCAACTGTCCTTTCACTCCTCAGTGGACTCACACACATTATATGTCGTATATACTTTGAAGAGTTCAATAAGTAAATCCTCTTTAAGAACATTGCTTTAAATACTTTCATTGCTATAGATAAGCACCCTGGATCCTAGCTTTGGGAATAAATTATGTGTGAAGATTATTTCCCAATTTCATAATTAAAACTCTAAAGGTAAAAGGTAAAAGTGTTTTCATAGAAACCGAATGAGACAGTAAAGAATGTATAACACTATAGATTTCTGACTTCCAGAAGGACTTGCATTGTCAAATGCAGGGAGCTTAACCACAGACTGAGTCCTCTCTGAAGCAGCTGAGGGGGAAGACCCTCCCTGGGGGAAATACTAGGTCTTGTGAAGGAGCAAGTTGCTTTCTATAATAACATATACCAGAGCTTCAATTTAAATTACTCTGAAGCCTTAAGTTGCAACCCTCTGGATCTACTGACTCTTGTTTCTAATATCAGGTGGTTAGGTAAAGGATTTATTGTTAGCACACCCTTCTTTTTTTTATTTTGATTTGCCAATTTATTATTATAATGATTATTATTATCATTATTATTATTATATGTTTGCTTTGTTTACATTTCAAATGGTATCCCCTGTCTGCATTACCCCTCCAAAAACCCCCTATTCCATCCCTCCTCCCCCTGCTCACCCTCCCACCCCCCCAATTTCCTGATTTGCATTCCCCTATTCTGGGGAATCAAGCCTTCACAGGACCAATGGCCTCTCCTGTCACTGATGTCTGAAATGGTCATTTTATGCTACATATATACCTAGAGCCATTGGTCCCTCCGTGTGTATTCTTTTGTTGGTGGCTTAGTCCCTAAGAGCTCTGGGGGTACTGGTTGCTACATATTATTGTTCATCCTACAAGGCTGCAGACCTCTTCAGCTCCCTGGGTCCTTTCTCTAGCTGCTCCATTGGGGAGCCTATTTTCATTCTATTGGTTGGATGTGAGCCATGAATATTTTGATCCACTTTCCAATAAGGATCAAAGTATCCACACTTTGGTTTTCCTTCATCTTGAGCTTCACATGGTCTGGGAGTTGTATTCTGAGCTTTTGGGCTAATAGTCACTTATCAGTGAGTGCATACCATTTGTATTCTTTTGTTATTGGATTACCTCACTCTGGATGATATTTTCTAGCTCCATCTATAAGCTTAGAATTTCATGAATTCATTGTTTTTAATAGCTGTATAAATGTATAATGTACCACATTTTCTGTATCCATTCCTCTGTTGAAGGGCATCTGGGTTTGATCCAGCTTCCGGCTATTATAAATAAGGCTGCTATAAACATAGTGGAGCATGTGCCCTTATTACATGTTGGAGCATCATCTGGGTATATGCCCAGGAGTGGTATAGCTAGAGTAGTGCTATGTCCAATTTTCTGAGGTACCGCCAAACTGATTTCCAGAGTGATTTTACTAGCTTGCAATGCCACCAGCAATGGAGGAGTGTTCCTCTTTCTCCACATCCTCTTTAGCATTTGCTGTCCCCTGAGCTTTTGATCTTGGCCATTCTGACTGGTGTGAGGTAGAATCTCAGCGTTGTTTTGATTTGCATTTCATTGATGATTAAGGATGTTAAACATTTCTTTAGGTGTTTCTCAGCCATCTGGTATTCCTTAATTGAGAATTCTTTGTTTAGCTCTGTACCCCATTTTTAATAGGGTTATTTGGTTTTCTGGGGTCTAACTTCTTGAGTTCTTTGTATATATTGGATATTAGCCCTCTATCAGATATAGGATTGGTAAAGCTCTTTTCCCAATCTGTTGGTTGTTATTTTGTCCCATTGACAATGTCCTTTGCCTTACAGAAGCTTTGCAATTTTATGAGGTGCCATTTGTCAATTCTTGACCTTAGAGCATAAGTTATTTGTCTTCTATTCAGAAAATTTTCCCCTGTGCCCATGTAGCATGCCCTTCTTTGTCCAGTCATCCCAGAGGCCTCTCTAGCTAGGCTTGTTAACTCCTAGAGTTGTGAACCAGAGGAGAAGAAAAGGAAAAGAATCAAGATGCCTTTATACAGGCAAATATGCACAAACACATATACAGTCATACATACATATATTTACATTTTCATTTATTTACATTAATGCATTCACATTTTTGTTGGGCCCTACCATCTCTCTTAAACTCTCTGCAAGTATTCATGCATGATTATATATATATATATATGCATATATATTAAACATATATACATACACACATAAATATAGACATATATATGATTGATGCATGGGTGGATGGATGAATGGATGGATGGATAGATGGATGGATGGATGGATGGATAGGGCAGAGTTCCCCAAGGAAAGGAACCGATGTTCACCAAAATGTCAGAGAATTAGCTCACAGTGGCAGAAAAAAATCTGACATTTATCCTGAGTGTACAGATTGGCATGTGCAGATGACTTCCTTTCTGTAGCAAAATACTAGGGGAGCTAAGTTATCAGGAAAGTGCTCATGGATTATGGGATAAGAGAAAGTGGTGGCACAGTAATAGTATCAAGTAGTACTTACTGTGTGGTGCTCTTTATTGTGAAGGTATTAAGTAAAATGATGGCCTTGCTGAGTTCTACACTTTAAAGAAATGGTAAAAAGCAGACATGTAGACGTCTTACCCTTTGTAGAACATCAAAGTGACATTATAGTCCAATTGTAATATATTCTCTGTGATCTTGAACTATAACCTCATTTTCAGTAAGAATTTGGGCAATTCTTACTGAATTCTAAACTAGCTCAATGGTAATCACTTTTTAAACTGATAGCTTTCTAAACTATTTGTAATGTTTTTACTAAAAATGTGAGGTTAAGATGATCTGTTCCAAATAATTATCACTTTCACTTTCTATTGTTTGGAAGATTCTGGAATGAAACAAAACAAATGCATAGCTGCAGTGAGAGGTGACAATGCATGGAAAAACACGTAGTGCTGCAAACAATTAAAACCTAGAAGTCTTTTTAGAACTTAGAATTCTAAAAGAAGTGTGTATGTCTAATCTCCAATGTATGGTGATATGGTAAGGAAAAGAAGATCCACCCCCTCCCTTAGTGCTGCTATAAGCTAGTGGTTCTCAATCTTCCTAATGCTGCAACACCTCAAAACAGTTACTCATGTTGTGTTGAACCCCCAAACCATAAAATTATTTTTGCTACTTCATAGCTATAGTTTTGCTACTGTTATGAATCATAATGTAAATATATGATATGCAGATCGTCTTTGATTTCCCCTGGTAAAGAGTCCTTCATCCAGAAAAGGTCATGACTGGTTAAGAACTGCTACTATAAGCAAATGAGAGAAGTCTTTCAAGCTCTATAGGTATAAAACAGAACCTTAGAAAGAGATGAGATCTATGTCATTTGAGTCATCTTAAGTGGGGTCCCACTGTTTGATGTCACTACTAGGAGAATATTCTATAAAAGGAAGCATTATAGAAAAATATCAGAAAATGTTTTCACTTAAAAGGAACAGACCAGCCAAGTCACGGTAATGGCCCACACATGTAAACCAGCACTCAGAAGGGAGGGCAAGAGGATCTCTGAGTTTGAAGCTTGCCTGGTCTACAGAGTAAGTACCGAACAGAGCTACACAGAGAAACACTGTCTCAAAGAAATGAAAGATAAATAAATAAACAAATAAATAAATAAACAAATAAAAAATCAAAAAGAAATCCAGTGTGAGGTTTGTTGTGCAATGTTACTTTGTGGTATCCCTTGGATACTTGGTGGCCAGGATGTCTTTCCAGCAGAGCTGTAACACTTTGGGGAAGCCTCCTCCTCCCCTGCAGGAGCGGAGCTATAACACCTTCTTGTGGGAAACCATTCCTCAGAGCAGTGCTATAACACTTGCAATGGGAAAATCTTTCCCCTCCGATCTGTAACACGTAAAGCTAAAGCAATGCAACCCCTGTCAAAATTTCAACTACATTCTACACAGAACTAAAAATAAAATCCTAAAATTCATATGGATTCACAGAAAACTGAAAAGTGAAAACTGGTGATATCGCAGTACCTGACTTCACACTATAGAACTTAATACTAAAAAGAGCTTGGTATTAGCACAAAAACATGTCACCTAGTGGCACAGGCTAGAAGACACAGAAATAAGCCCATGCAAGTAAAACCATATGAAACCCTTTATCCTACATAGACCAGATAAATGTCTGTCTCATAAGGGAATGGTGCTGAGCATACGAAATATTCAGATGCAGAAGACTAGAGATAGATCTATACATCTCTGTACAAAAATATACAAAAGACATTAAACTTTGAGATTGATAGAACATACTAGAAACATTTTAAAATTTGACTTAACAAATGTTCAGAATAGGACTCCAATAGCTCTGTTTTAGTTAAGGTTACTATTACTGTAATAAAATTCTATGACCAAAAACAAGTACAGAGCTTACAGAATGTCTCTATATATTAAGGGAATGTATTGTGATGACTTACACTCTGTAATCCAACTAACCCAATAATGGGCAGCTGTGGATGGGAAGTTCAAGAATCTTGTAGTTTCTCAGGCTAATTGTTTGAGCTGGTCTTCTATAGAAGTAGGTTCCAATAGATATACTGGCAAGTAAGTACAGCAGTCAAAAATGAGTGAGTCTTCCTTCTTCTAAAGATATGTACTACCACACTTGGATCTGGGACTTGTTTTGTCCCAGGTTGACCTTGAACTCAGAGATCTCCTTGCCTCAATCTCCTAGGACTAAAGACATGTACTAACTTGCCTGGGCCTAAGTTTTCACGGCCACTATGCCTCAAGATCTCCATCCCAAAATCCGGGTCAGAATCTTGTGTCATCCAGTCTCAAGATCTGGACATCTGGTATGCCCACTCATTCTGGATTGTAGTTCATTCCAGATATAGTCAAGTCAACAACGAAGAATATCCATTACACATGGTAAGTACATAACAACCTTGTGCAAAATAAAAATCATCTCTACTACCAAACTCAACTTGGAGTAAAGATGAAAAAATAAGTTAAAAAAAAAAATCCAAACTCAAATTGGAATTTCAATATCCCCTGTAGTTTTGAGGAAAACTACACAGAAATCCCAATAAAGAGACATAAAACTTGAAAATTATTGTCATACATATTGACATGATGGAAGCTTACAGATTATAGTTGCTAGCCAACAAGAACAATGTCCAAGTCATTCTGGGTGTTCATGGAAAGTGCTTTGATGTGACTTAAAATGAACATGTAATGCTTTCATGTGTGTAATATGATACTATGACTGTGCTCAAAACTTTTTAGCTATGTTTGTGTTAAATAATGAGCAATAAAACTCTAGACTGCATGTGCTGGCACAAACCTGAGATGACAGAACTCTGTAGGCAGAAGCAAAAAGAAGAATGGAAGTTTAAAGCCATTCTGGTTTCTATAAAAAGTTTCAGTCCAGCTAGGACTACCTCTCTCTCTACAACCCCCCCATAAAAAGCAATATAAGCTAACACTTATGATACAGATCTCAGTTAAAGACATCTCAAAGAATTAAAGCCAAAATAATTTAGAAAAAATAATAATAAAAAGATTGAGTCACTTAAATATATAATGAAAAATCAGTAGGTAAACCAGTTGTATAATAAACTTATTGATTCTTTGTTGTGACAAAAATACCTGAGAAAGGAAATTGGCAAGAAAGCTCACTGTTTAGGAGTATGAATGTTCTTTTGGAAGATAAGATGTAATTCACCCACAGCCAGCTTCTCACAATGATGTGTAAATCCAGTTCTAGGGGATCTGACATCTTTTGGTCTATGCAGTCACAATACTCATGTGCACAAACACACACACACACACACACACAAACGTATATATATATATATATATATATATATAATTTAGAATAAAAATATATAACATACTAAGGTGGATGAGGAAAAAGCTCACAAGGCCTCAATACTTCAAAAACAAAGGCAACTAAAGAATGCTAACAGCAGAAAAGATAGTCTCCTCCAGGTACACCACTAGTCATGTGATAAATGGTCAGCCCTGATAACATATACACAAAATAACATAATACCATATATCAGATTGTACTTTTGTATTTAGGAATATATATGTATATTATATATTGTTATATATAATATGTATTATTATAATAATATTATATAATTATAATATAATTAATTATATAATTATACTTAAAATAATTATTTAAATTGATACTTGATTAGTAATTAATAATTGTTGAATTATTTAATTATAATTTAATTATATAAGTACAATTATATATTATACATTTTCCATATATATAATATGTAACAATAACTAAAGAAGAAATAGGCCATGAATTTGAAAAAGAGCAAGGAGGGGTAGATGAGAGGGTTTTTATAATAATAATAATATCAAATATTTTTGATTGCTTTAAAATAATGAAATCTCAAAAAGAAAAAAGAAACAGTTAACATAGGAAAGGGAATCAAGAAAACTAGGAGCTGATTCTTTGAGAAAATCAACAAGATAGATAAACCTTTAGCCAGACTAACCAGAAGGCACAGAGACAGTACCCAAATTAACAAAATCAGAAATGAAAGGGGTGATATAACAACAGAAACTGAGGAAATCCAAAAAATTATCATATCCTACTACAAAAGCCTATACTCAAGAAAACTGGAAAATCTGGATGAAATGGACAATTTCCTAGAGACATAACAATTACCAAAATTTAATCAGGATTAGATAGACCATCTAAACAGACCCATAATCCCTAAAGAAATAGAAGTGGTCATTGACAGTCTCCCAAACAAACAAAGCACAGGACCAGATGACATTAGTGCAGAATTCTATCAGACATTCAAAGGAGACCTAATGGCAATACTCTTCAAACTATTCCACAAAATAGAAACAGAAGGAACATTACGCAGCCCGTTCTATGAAGCCACAATCTCGCTGATACCAAAACCACACAAAGATCCAACAAAAAAAGAACCTTAGACCTATTTCCCTTGCATGAATATCGATGCAAAAAATCCTCAATAAAATTCTTGCCAACCGAATCCAAGAACACATCAAAACAGTCATTCACCACGATCAAGTAGGCTTCATCCCAGCGATGCAGGGATGGTTCAATATACAGAAATCCATCAATGTAATCCACTACATAAACAAACTCAAAGAAAAAAACCATATGATCATCTCATTAGATGTTTAAAAACCATTTGATAAAATTCAGCATCTGTTCATGTTAAAGGTTTTGGAAAGAACAGGAATTCAAGGCCCATACCTAAACATAATAAAAGCAATATACAGCAAACCAGTAGCCAACATCAAACTAAATGGAGAGAAACTTGAAGCAATCCCACTAAAATCAGGGAATAGGCAAGGCTGGCCCCGCTCTCCATATCTTTTCAATATAGTACTTGAAGTTCTAGCTGGAGCAATTAGACAACATAAGGAGATCAAAAGGATACAAATTAGAAAGGAAGAAGTCAAACTATCACTATTTGCAGATGATATGATAGCATACTTAAGTGACCCAAAAAAAGCTCCATCAGAGAATTCCTACAGCTGATAAACAATTTCAGCAAGGTGGCTGGTTATAAAATTAACTCAAGCAAATCAGTAGCCTTCCTATACTCAAAGGATAAACAGGATGAGAAAGAAATTAGGGAAATAACACCCTTCACAATAGTCACAAACAATATAAAATATCTTGGTGTGACTAACCAAACACGTGAAAGATCTGTATGACAGGAACTTCAAGTCTTTGAAGAAAGAAATTGAAGAAGTATCCCGCAACGGAAGAATGAATGCAAAAAATGTGATATATATACACAATGGAGTACTATTCAGCCATTAGAAACAATGAATTCATGAAATTCTTAGGCAAATGGATGGAGCTGGAGAACATCATACTAAGTGAGGTAACCCAGTCTCAAAAGATTAATCATGGTATGCACTCATTAATAAGTGGATATTAGCCTAGAAAATTGGAATATCCAAAACATAATCCACACATCAAATGAAGTACAAGAAGAATGGAGGAGTGGGCTGGTTCTGAAAAGACTCAGTGTAGCAGTATAGGGCAAAACCAGAACAGAGAAGTGGGAAGGGATGGATGGGAGAAAAAAGGGAAGGAAGAGGGCTTATGGGACTTTTGGGGAGTGGGGGGCCAGAAAAGGGGAAATCATTTGAAATGTAAATAAAAATATATCGAATAAAAATATTTTAAAAAAAGGAAAAAAAGTAATTGAAGAAGACCTCAGAAGATGGGAAAATCTTCCTTGCTCTTGGATTGGCAGGATTAATACATTTAAAATGGCCATCTTGCCAAAAGCAATCTACAGATTCAGTGCAATCCCCATCAAAAGCCCAAATCAATTCTTCATAGACTTAGAAAGAGCAATTCTCAAATTTATCTGGAATAACAAAAAACCCAGGATAGCTAAAACTGTTCTCAACAGTAAGAGAACTTCTGGGGGAATCAGTATCCTAGACCTCAAGCAGTACTACAGAGCAATTGTGTTAAAAACTGCATGGTACTGGTACAGTGACAGGCAGGTAGAGCAATGGAATAGAATTGAAGATGCGGAAATGAACCCACAGAATTATGGTCACTTGATCTTTGATAAAGGAGCTACAACCATCCAGTGGAAAAAAAGATAGCCTCTTCAACAAATGGTTCAACTGGAGGTCAGCATGCAAAAGAATACAAATTGATCCATTCTTACCTCCTTGTACTAAGCTCAAGTCCAAGTGGATCAAGAACCTCAACATAAAACCAGACACACTGAAACTAATAGAAAAGAAACTGGGGAAGACCCTTGAGGACATGGGCACAGGGGACAATTTCCTCAACAGAACACCAATAGCTTATGTTCTAAGATCAAGAATTGACAAATGGGACCTCATAAAACTACACAGTTTCTGTAGGGCAAAGGGTATTGTCAAAAGGACAAAACGGCAACCAACAAATTGGGAAAAGATCTTTACCAACACTACATCCAACAGAGGGCTTACATCTGAGATATACAAAGAACTCAAGAAGGTAGACTCCAGAGAGCCAAATATCCCCCTTAAAAAATGGGGTACAGAGCTAAACAAAGAATTTTCTGAGGAATATTGAATGGCTGAGAAGCACCTAAAGAAATGTTCAACATCCTTAGTCATCAGAGAAATGCAAATCAAAACAACCCTGAGATTTCACCTCACACCAGTCAGAATGGCTAAGATCAAAAAGTCAGGAGAAAGGTGCTGGCAAGGATGTGGAGAAAGAGGAACACTCCTCCACTGCTGGTGGGGTTGCAAGCTGGTACTACCACTCTGGAAGTCAGTCTAGCGGTTCCTCAGAAAACTGGTAATGATGCTTCCAGAGGACCCTGCTATACCACTCCTAGGCATATACCTGGAGGATTCCCCAGCATGTAATAAGGATACATGTTCCACTATGTTCATAGAAGCCCTATTTATAATAGCCAGAAGCTGGAAAGAACTCAGATGTCCCTCAACAGAGGAATGGATACAGAAAATGTGGTATATATACACAATGGAGTACTATTCAGCCATTAGAAACAATGAATTCATAAAATTCTTAGACAAACGGATTGAACCAGAGAACATCATCCTAAGTGAGGTAACCCAGTCTCAAAAGAACACTCATGGTATGCACTCACTGATAAATGGATATTAGCCTAGAAGCTTGGAATACCCAAGACACAATGCACATATCAAATGATGCCCAAGAAGAAAGGAGTGGCCCTGGTCCTGGAAAAGCTCAGTGTAGCAGTGTTGGGGAATACCAGGACAGGGAAGTGGGAAGAGGTGGATTGGGGAACAGGGGGAGGGAAGATGGCTTATGGGACTTTCGGAGATGGAGGATCCAGGAAAGGGAAAAATCACTTGAAATGTAAATAAAGAATATATTGAATTAAAAAATTCAAAAAATTTCAAAAAAAAGAAAGAAGTGGTTTATTTATACCACAGTTTAAGCATACAGTCCATCACTGTAAGAAAGATATGTTTACAGGAATGGGAGGAATCATCACCAGGAAACAGAGATAAATGCTTGTGCTCAGTTCACTGTATTCAGTAACCATCACATCATCTCTCTTTGAGAGAAAGATCAAAGATATAGGTATATGATAGATAGATAGATAGATAGATAGATAGATAGATAGATAGATAGATGGATGGATAGATAGATAGATACATAGATACATAGATAGATAGATAGATACATATAGATAGATACATAGATACATAGACAGACAGACAGACAGACAGACGGACGGACAGACAGGTAGGTAGGTAGATGCATACATACATACATACATACATACATACATACATACATACATACATACATACATACATAGATACTAATAGATATTGTGGTGGTTTGAAGCTGCTTGGCCCAGGGAGTGGTACTATTAGGAGATGTCTTTCTGGTTGGAGTAGGTGTGGCCTTGTTGAAGGAAGTATATCACTGTGGGGTGGGCTTTTAGACCCTCTTCCTAGCTACCTGAAACCAGCCTGCTTCTGGATTCCTTTAGATGAAGATATAGAACTCTTAGCTCCTAGAGCTCCTGTGTGCCTGGATGATACAATGCTTCCCCACCAAGATGAACCTCAGAACTTGTAAGTCAGCCCCAATTAAATGTTGTCCTTCTAAGGGTTGCCTTAGTCATGATGCCTTTTCATAGCAATAAAACCCGAACTAAGATAGATAGATAGATAGATAGATAGATAGATAGATAGATAGATAGATAGATAGACAGATAGATTAGATAGATGTGTGTGTGTGTGTGTGTGTTTGTCAGAAAGGGAATAATAACTGAGAAAGAAAACATACATACAAAAGGCTAGAACAAAAATGAAGAGGGAAGACTAGCAAAAAAGGATATGCAAGAGCAAAGTATGACTGCATAAGGAAGGCCATATGAAACCCTTTGCTTTTTATGCCTCTCTGAAAGAATTGATTAAAATAAACAAAAGATAAGGAAGTAAATAAGAATAACCTATCAGCTGGAAATAAATGAATAACTTTATAATGACACAGGAAAATTTCAAGTATAAAACAGTAGCTAGAGTGATAACAAAAAAGAAAGGACAGAAATTATCTGTCAAGAATAAAAGAGAATAATTCATTTCTGCAGCACTTAGTGTGCAAGTGATAAAAAGGAACATCATGAGCAGTTTTATGCCAGTAAATTCAAAACCTTGTATAAACAGCTGTAACTGAAGATGCTGCTGATATGAACTGAACAACAGCATCAGGCTGGGAAGTTTCATGGCAATGCACTTCAGAACTTAAGTGAAATAGAAAGCTTCACAAAGTCAGCAAACTAACACAGACTCAGCACATCTCGATGGCTCTTATAAATTTAAAAATCCTGAATACAAGGTGGGAAGCTTTCTCCAAGAGTGAACTCAAGAGGCAGATGGAGTTGCTGCTGGATCGTAACCAACATCTGACTAAGAAGTGAAATTCTATTACAGTTCTTTCAAAAGAAAAAGCGAATCTCAAGTACTTTTTAAGAAAGCATTATTCCCAAACTCAAACTAGACAAAGTTATCAGCAGAAAACTTTGGAGCAATATACCTCAGTATAGATGCAAGTCTGAAACAGTTTAGCAAATCTAATCCAACACTGTGTAAGGGAAGCACATGTTTGGCATGTGGTGTTTATGCAAGAATGTAATACTGGCTCAACACCTAAAAACTATCAATGTAGGGCTAAAAAGATGACTCCATGGCTAAGGGCACTGACTGCTCTACCAGAGAATCCAGCTCAATTACTAGCAAACAAATGGTGGTTCACAATCTTTTATAACTTAAGCTCCAAAAGATCCCATTCTTTGTACTGACTTCCAAGAGTAATAGGCACATACATAATATTTATATGCATCTACAGGAAAAACACTCACACACATAAAAACACATTCATAAAAGGGAACTCCATTTTAAAAAGAGATCAACTACTGAGCACAGTTAACACTATCTACAAATTAAAATGGAAATAAGTATCTAGTAGAATCAGAAAACTATGTGACAATCCATTAAAAATGTTATTAAACTTGCAATAAATAAAAAATCCTCAACACAAGAAATACCACTATTAAAAAACTATTATAAACTTTACATTTAATATATAATAACACAGCACAATGTTCATAGCAAAAGGCAAATGAAATATGATGATATCTTACACATAGTCTAGTCAGTAATGAAAACAAGGTGTAATAATTGCCAACATACAGTTCGAACTAAAAAACATTACAGTAAATTAAATAAAATAGGCATGAAGACTACATAATAATTCCATTCTTTTGAAATAATCATAAGCGGAACATTCTCATACAGAATACAGGACACTGGAGCTGAAAATAACCTGCACAATGATTTTGGGGATGACAAAAATGTTTTATATCTGTGTTGTGATGGTTGAAAATGCTATAAATTTACTAATATTTATTGATTTGCATACTTATAATGGAAGCTGTAGATTTTTTTACTACAAAAAATGCTATTCAGGAAATTAAGAGACAAAAATTCTTGAAAGAAATCTTAGAAGAAAAATAAATATTGTCTGGAAATTGGCGCACTATGTGGGGATATATTCAAATAAAGATGGAGCATAAATTTTGTGATAACATTTTTTACTACCTTTCCAGAGTATTAAAATTTTTAAAACTTCACTACAACATGTTTTTAAATACCATATGTTTAAAGTATGCATACATATATTAAAATTCTCATGAGGTCATTATTTCTGCATATGACCCTAAAACATTGGAACAATCTTTGAAAATCATCTTTCCACTCTGCTTCGGGATCTGAACAGCCTGGGCCACGGTACTCGGTCTCCAGGAAGTGCATGAGGCCTGCTGTGCACCAGGAGGCAGGCTGGAACACCTCCCACAGTGTGCTCCAGGAGGTGCAGCCCCACAGAGCTTAGGTTCCAATCCTGAGGCCTCTGGCAGGAGCCTTCAGGTCGCTTCGGGATCCAGAACAGCCTGGGCTACAACACCACATCCCCAGGAGTGTGCTCTGGTGAGTCCAGCAGGCCCGGGGCACTCAGGTCTCTGCTTCAGGATCTGAACAGCCTGGACCATGGCACTTGGTCTCCAGGAAGTGCAGAGGCCTGCTGTGCACCCAGAGGCAGGCTGGGAGGACACAGTGTGCTCCAGTGGGTGCAGCCCTACAGAGTTTAGGTTCCAGTCCTGAGGCCTCTGGCTGGAGCCTTCAGGTCTCCGCTTCAGGATCCAGAACAGCCTGGGCTACAACACCACATCTCCAGGCCCTGCAAGAGACCAGCTGTTCACCTGGGAGGCAGGCTGGGAGGAGTCAGTGTGCTCTGGTGAGTCCGGCTTCGCAGAGCAGAGGATCTTGGGGAATTGAGTCCATTGATGATAAGAGATATTAAGGAATAGAGATTATTTCTTACTGTCATTTTTGATGTTATTTTTATATTTGAGTGGTTATCTTATTTTGGGTTTGATGAAAGAAGGTAACTATCTTGCTTTTTCCAGGGTGTAGTTTCCCTCCTTGTATTAGAGTTTTCCTCCTATTATTCTTTGTAGAGCTGGGTTTGTAGAAAGATATTGTATAAATTTGGTTTTGTCATGGAATATCTTGGTTTCTTCATCTATTGTGATTGAGAGTTTTGCTGGGTATAGTAGTCTTGGCTGACATTTGTGTTCTCTTAGAATATGCATGAGATCTGCCCAGGATCTTCTAGCTTTCATGGTCTCTGGTGAGAATTCTGGTGTGATTCTGATAGGTCTTCCTTTATATGTAACTTGTCCTTTTTCTCTTGCTGCCTTTAATATTCTTTCTTTGTTTAGTACATTTGGGGTTTTGATTATTATGTGATGGGAGGTATTTCTGCTCAGGTCCAGTCTGTTTGGAGTTCTGTAGGCTTCTTTTGTGTTCATGGGCATCTCTCTCTTTAAGTTGGGAAAGTTTTCTTCCATAATTTTGTTGAAGGTATTTGCTGTCCCTTTAAGTTGTAAATCTTCACTCTCATCTATGCCTATAATCCTTAGGTTTGGTCTTCTCATTGTGTTCTGGATTTCCTGAATGTTCTGGGATACAAGATTTTTGCATTTTGCATTTTCTTTGACTGTTGAGTCAATGGTTTCTATGGTATCTTCGGTATCTGAGATTCTTTCTTCCATCTCTTGTATTCTGTTGTTGATATTTGCATCTATGGCTCCTGATTTCTTCTCAAGGTTTTCTATCTCCAAAGTTGTTTCCCTTTGTGATTTCTTAGTTGTTTCTACCTTTTGTTTTTAGATCCAGGATGGTTTTGCTCAGTTCCTTCATTTGTTTGTGTTTACCTTTAATTCTTTAAGAGATTTTTGTGTTTCCTCTTTCGTGACTTCTGCTTTTTGACTGTGTGTGTTTCTTCTTTATTGGCTTCAATCTCTTGAGCCTTATTCTCCTGAATTTCTTTAAGTGATTTTTGTGTTTCCATTTTGGGTTTCTAGCTTATTCGTGTTCCCCTGTATTTCTTTAAGAGATTCATTTATGTCCTTTTTGTGTTCTTCTAGCAGCATCATGAACAGTGATTTTAAATCCAAATCTTGTTTTTCTGGTGTGTTTGTGTAACCAGGACTTGCTGATGTTGGAGAGTTTGGTTCAGACGCTGCCATATTCCCTAGATTTCTGTTAGTAGTGTTACTACATTTGCCCTTTGCCATCTTGTTATTTCTGGCATTAGTTGGTCTTGTCTCTGGCTGGTATTTGTGCCTCCTGTGAGGCTATAGGGCTATATCTACAACATTGGATGACTGGGTTTCCCCTATTACAGATTGCTCATGTGCTGTCCTCCTCTTGGGTGCCCTTAGAGCCCTAGTGTGCCTTGCTCCAGGTTGTCTGTGTGAACCAGGTGGTGCCCGTTTGCTCCTTCAGTGAGTGCTGATGGTCTATGCTGCCGGACATTTTCCGAGTGCTGGTCACTCTGCTGGGCAGCTAATCTCCCAACCGGGTTGGTGCACACAAGGCTAGCCTAGCTGCTGAGGCCCTGAGTCTAGGCAAAAGCCTGGCAGGCTAAGGCCTGAGCAAAGTTCCCCTCCAGCTATGACTGTTAATTGGTTCTGTCAGGTGGCCAGGATGGTGGAGTGTGTGCACACTCCCTGAGAGTACCTGGAGAGTCTGCTAGGCTAACAACCTCCTAGCCGGGTTGGCACACGGATAGCCCACCGAGCAGCCCAGGGCCTGGGGGAAGTCCAAGGCCTGTCTGTCTTAGACCCCGCTATGTTAGTCTCGGGCTATGACTCTTAGCTGACTTTGTCTGCTGAACTCTCTAGCATCCCTTAGTCAAAAATGGCAGCCAGTGCGCTGGGCCTGGCAAACAACCTCCTGGCCGGGTTTGCACACCGATGCCCCCCCCCACCAGCCCTGGGCCTGGGTTCAGGCCAAAGCCCGTCAGGCTTAGACCCCCAAGATGTTGGCTTTGGGTTATATTTGCGTACCTCAGTCTGTCTGATTTCTCTGGTGCCCGAGATCCAAGATGGCAGAGAAACTCTTGTAACTGACTGGCGGGAGGCAGAGTTCTGATGTGGCTTCTGTGTGGTTAAAGGCACTGTAAATCCACCACCGCTTGCAGCCAGCTGGCCAGCGAAGGTGAGTGGTAGCAGATGCAAGGCCTGCCTGGACCCTGTTGCCTTGGTTCCACTGCTGATGGCCCTTCCGCTGGACCACCTGCCACCACAACTGCTGCTCTCCATATCTTTTCAATATAGTACTTGAAGTTCTAGCTAGAGCAATTAGACAACATAAGGAGGTCAAGGGGATACAAATAGGAAAGGAAGAAGTCAAATTATCACTATTTGCAGATGACATGATAGTCTACTTAAATGACCTGAAAACCTCCACCAGAGAGCTCCTACAGCTGATAAACAACTTCAGCAAAGTGGCTGGTTATAAAATCAACTCAAGCAAATCAGTTGCCTTCCTATACTCAAAGGATAAGCAGGCTGAGAAAGAAGTTAGGGAAATGACACCCTTCACAATAGCCACAAACAATATAAAGTATCTTGGTGTGACTCTAACCAAACAAGTGAAAGATCTATATGACAAGAATTTCAGGTCTCTGAAGAAGGAAATCGAAGAAGACCTCAGAAAATGGAAAAATCTGCCATGCTTGTGGATTGGCAGGATTAATATAGTTAAAATGGTCATCTTGTCAAAAGCAATCTACAGATTCAATGCAATCCCCATCAAAATCCCAACTCAGTTCTTCACAGAGTTAGAAAAAACAATTCTCAAATTCATCTGGAATAACAAAAAATCCAGGATAGCTAAAACTATTCTCAACAACAAAAGACATTTTGGGGGAATCAGTATCCCTGACTTCAAGCAATACAGCAGAGCAATAGTGTTAAAAACTGCATGGTATTGGCACAGTGACAGAAAAGTGGACCAATGGAATAGAATTGAAGACCCAGAAATGAATCCACACACCTATGGTCACTTGATCTTCGACAAAGGAGCCGAAAACGCCCAGTGGAAAAAGGATAGCCTTTTCAACAAATGGTGCTGGTTCAACTGGAGGTCAGCATGCAGAAGAATGTGAATTGATCCATTCTTATCTCCATGTACTAAACTCCACTCCAAGGACCTGCACATAAAACCAGACACACTGAAACTAATAGAAAAGAAACTGGGGAAGACCCTTGACGACATGGGCATAGGGGAAAAGTTCCTGAACAGAACACCAATATCTTATGCTCTAAGATCAAAAATTGACAAATGGGACCTCATAAAATTACAAATTTTCTGTAAGGCAAAGGACACTGTTAAAAGGACAAAACAGCAACCAACAAATTGGGAAAGGATATTCACCAACCCTACATCTGATAGAGGGCTAATATCCAATATATACAAAGAACTCAAGAAGTTAGACCCCAGGGAACCAAATAACCCTATTAAAAATGGGGTACAGTTCTAAACAAAGAATTTTCACCTGAAGAAATTCGGATGGCCTAGAGGCACCTTAAGAAGTGCTCAACATCATTAGTCATTAGGGAAATGCAAATCAAAACAACCCTGAGATTTCACCTCACACCAGTCAGAATGGCTAAGATCAAAAACTCAGGAGACAGCAAGTGTTGGCTAGGATGTGGAGAAAGAGGAACACTCCTCCACTGCTGGTGGGGCTGTAAAATGGTACAACCACTTTGGAAATCAGTCTGGTGGTTCCTCAGAAAACTGGACATGACACTTCCAGAGGACCCTGCTATACCTCTCCTGGGCATATACCCAAAGGATTCCCCGGCATGCAATAAAGACACATGCTCCATTATGTTCATAGCAGCCTTATTTATAATAGCCAGAAGCTCGAAAGAACCCAGATGTCCCTCAAAGGAGGAATGGATACAGAAAATGTGGTATATTTACACAATGGAGTACTACTCAGCAATTAGAAACAATGAATTCACAAAATTTTCAGGCAAATGGTTTGATCTGGAAAATAGCATCCTAAGTGAGGGAACCCAATCACAAAAAAATACAAATGGAATGCAATCTCTGATAAGTGGATATTAATTAGCCCAGAAGCTCTGAATACCCAAGGCACAAATCGCATAACAAATGACTCCCATGAAGAAGTATGGAGAGGGTCATGCTCCTGGAAAGGATTGATCTAGCGTTGGAGGGGAGTATAAAGACAGAGAAAAAGGAGAGAGGTGATTGGAGAATGGGTGGAGAGAAGAAGGTTTATGGGACATATGGGGGACGGGGGATCTGGGAAAGGGGAAATCATTTAGAATGTAAACAAAGAATATAGAAAATAAAAATATAAAAAAAGAAAATCATCTTTTCAATTTCATTCTTATTTTTCTGTTATAATATTTTCACTATCATCCTTCACAAAATAGAGTGATAAAGTTTGAGCAATTCTATTTTAGAAAAAGAAAACTTTAAACTTGGAGACATGCAAAACTAGAAAATTTCTTAGTTAAGATTGTTGAGCCTTTTCCTACAACTAAGTACATTTTATTTTGGTTGCAAAACATAAATCATAACTATGCATTGTTTCTCATTATCTCATTCACAGAAAATGAAATGTGCTTTTACATCACTGTTAATACAAATGGAAAAAATAAATCATATTCTTATTTTTCTAGTTATCCTACCCTTAGTTTCTCTGATATATGTGTGTGTGTGCAGAGGTTGAAGAATGGCTGTGAGTTCAAAGCCAACCTAGACTATAAAGTAAAACCAAACTTGAACAGAGAGATCAATACTGAGAACAGTAGATGTCTTAGTCAGGTTTCTATTCCTGCACAAACATCATGACCAGGAGGCAAGTTGGGGAGGAAAAGGTTTATTGAGCTTACACTTCCACATTGCAGTTCATCACAAAAGGAAGTCAGGACTGGAACTCAAGCAGGTCAGGAAGCAGGAGCTGATGCAGAGGCCATGGAGGGATGTTTCTTACTGGCTTGGTTCCCCTGGCTTGCTCAGCCTGCTCTCTTATAGAACCCAAGAACACCATCCCAAAGGCGGAACCACCCACAAGGAGCCCTTACCACTTGATCACTAATTGAGAAAAATGTCCCACAGCTGGATCGCATGGAGGCACTTCCCCAACTGAAACTCCTTTCTCTGTGATAACTCCAGCCTGTGTCAAGTTGACACACGAAACTAGCCAGTACAGTAGATACTCTTATAGTAGACAAATATTTGTGGGTTTGGTTATATTTTGAATTCATGTTTTCTGCAGACAAATATCATTATAGATATCTTGCTGATATCCTAGAAAGTATATACTGGATAGGAACAATAGAAAGGGAAGGGAGATTTGAAGGGAACAAATGAAGAAGTTAGATATAAATAGAATGAGTAAAGAAAAAATCATTTAATCTCTGTAAGTAATTTTCACCTTAGGTTTTGATGCTTATATTGAAGACTGTGGCTTTGGCTTAGAATAAATTCCCCTGGAGGAGGAGAAAAAGGAAGAGGGAGGAGGTTAGGGAAGAGGGACAGGAGAAGGAGGAGGACAAAGAAGAAGAGGAAGGGAAGGAGGAAGAAAGCCAATGAAAAGTCTCTATGAACAATCAACAACAGTTATGAATGCTTAAACCACTGTCATTCTGATGCCTTCTTCATGAAAAGCATCAATAGCAATACAGATTTGCATTTGGTAAAATGTGGCTGAGTTTGATAGAAAGGATCTCAAAGGTTTAAAATTGCAAAATATGTAGATGAGATAATGACAGAGGGAAGAGAGAAAGAACATGGAGGAGGAAATATAGCAGAAAATGTCAGAGTATGAACATGAGAGAGAAAAAAAGAGATTTTCACTTAACCATTTATTACTCTGGTACCAATAAGTACATTGATTTGAATGTCATAAACTGGGGTGAAAAAATGAGTAGGCAAACCCCAAATGGTCAGACTTCTATCTAGGGTAAACATGCTTTAAAAAAGGAAGACTGAGAAAAATATTCTCCTCTATATGAAAGTCTTATAATTCATATTTAACAAAACAACCAAAGATATCCTGGGGTTCAAACATGTGCATTCACTGGTGTTAGGTTGCCTATGTCCCAGTGATAAACAATTCCCATAAGGCTATGGTTAGCACTATTGAACCCCGAGGGTTCTAACTAGTAATTTTAAAAGAGTATGAAGACAGGAGGAAGATGGGTTAGGAGACTCCAGGGGGAGTTAGAGGAAGATGATGGGAAATGAATATGATCAAAATACATTGTACAAATGTATAAAATTATCAAAGAATAAATAAAAATACATTATTTTTTAAAAATAATTTTAAAGTGTTGATTTTCTCAGTCATTGACCTTTCTTGGGCTATTTGGGAAAAATTACAATTTGGCTAGACAAATGATAGATGTCTGAAGGGAAAATATCTTTAATCCAATTTTAAAATTATACATTGTATACGTAATTTAATATTACATGATTCTTTCTGAGATGCATAATTACTTCAGTTTTATGTATCATATTTAAATAATATAAAAGAAAAACTACATTTGCTTAAAAGAAGTAAAATTTTATTTTCTGTCTTCTAAGATGTAGTCTGAGCCATAGATGTAGGAGCTGCGATACAGATGTGTCGTAGGACTGGACCCCTCATAATCTACTGATCTCATTGTGTCCAATTGAGTTTTTCCGTGGTGATCTTTGTAAGCTGTAATTAAAGACTTCTTTCACAAGAGGAAGTAACTACTCTCATCTGTGGATAAGAATTTGAATGTAGGCACAGCTTGCTCTGGCAGCACGGAGCTTAGGTTCCAGTTCTGAGGCCTCTGGCTGGAGCCCTCAGATCGCCGCTTCAGGATCCAGAACAGCCTGGGCTGCAAAGCCACATCTCCAGGTCCTGCAAGAGGCAAGAGGGGCATCCGGGAGGCCGGCTGGGAGGAGTCAGTGTGCTCTGGTGAGTCCAGCAGGCCCCAGAAGGAGACTTCAGGTCTCTGACTCTGGTTCTGGAACAGCCTGAGTCACAGCACCCTGTCTCTAGGCAGTGCAGGAGGTCAGCTGTGCACCAGAGGCCAGCTGGGAAGAGGCAGCTTGCACTGGTGAGTCCAGCATTGACAAAAAGACCAACTAACACCAGCGAGAACTAAATGGCAAAAGGCAAATGCAGGAACATCACTAACAGAAATCAAGGCAATATGGCAGCATCTGAACCTAATTCTCCATTAACAGCATGTCCTGGATACCCCATCACACCAGTAAAACAAGATTTGGATTTAAATTCACTGGTCATGATGCTGGTACAGGAACACATGAAGGACATACTTGAAATTCAGGAGAAAATGGATCAAAAGTTAGAAGCCCTTACAAGGGAAACACAAAAATCATTGAAAGAAATTCAAGAGAATACAAAAGCAAATAAGGAGGAAATGCAAAAATCTCTTAAAGAAATACAGGAGAACTTTGGTCAACAGGCTGAGGTCATGAAAGAGGAAACACAAAAATCTCTTAAAGAATTACAGGAAAACACAAACAAGCAAGTGAAGGAGCTAAGCAAAACCATCCAAGATCTAAAATCAGAAGTAAAAATAACTAAGAAAACTCAAAGGGAGACAACTTTGGAGATAGAAAACCTTGGGAAGAAATCAGGGGACATAGATGCAAATATCAACAACAGAATACAAAGAGATAGAAGAAAGAATCTCAGATGCTGAAGATACCATAGAAACCATGGTCTCAACAGTTAAAGAAAATGCAAAATGCAATAAGCTTGTGTCCCAGAACATCCAGGAAATCTAGGACACAATGAGAAGACCAAACCTAAGGATTATAGGCATAGATGAGAGTGAAGATTTACAACTTAAAGGGACAGCAAATATCTTCAATAAAATTATGGAAGAAAATTTCCCTAACCTAAAGAGAGAGATGCCCATGAATATATAAGTCTACAGAACTCCAAACAGACTGGACCAGAACAGAAATACCTCCCGTGACATAATAATCAAAACACCAAATGTACTAAACAAAGAAAGAATATTAAAGGCAGTAAGAGAAAAAGGCCAAGTAACATATAAAGGAAGACCTATCAGAATCACAGCAGACTTTTCACCTGAGACTATGAAAGCTAGAAGATCCTGGGCAGATCTCATGCAGACCCTAAGAGAACATAAATGCCAGCCAAAACTACTATACCCAGCAAAACTCTCAATCACCATAGATGGAGAAACTAAGATATTCCATGACAAAACCAAGTTTACCCAATATCTATCCACAAACCCAGCCCCACAAAGGATAATAGGGGGAAAACACGAATATAAGGAGGGAAACTTCACCCTGGAAAAAGCAAGATAGTAAACTTCTTTCATCAAACCCAAAAGAAGATAACCAATCAAATTTAAAAAATGACAGCAAAAATGATGGCACTATTCCTTAATATCTCTTAACATCAATGGGCTCAATGCCCCAATAAAAAGACACAGACTAACTGACTGGATACATAAACAGGACCCTACATTTTGCTGCATACAGGAAACACACCTCAGTGTCAAAGACAAACACAACCTTAGAGTAAAAGGCTGGAAGACAATTTTACAAGCAAATGGTCTCAGGGAACAAGCTGGAGTAGCCATTCTAATATCAGATAAAATTGACTTTCAACCCAAAGTCATCAAAAGAGACTCTGAAGGACACTTCTTGCTGGTCAAAGGAAAAATACACCAAGAAGAACTCTAAATCCTGAATATCTATGCTCCAAATGCAAGGGCACCCTCATTCATAAAAGAAACTTTACTAAAGCTCAAAGCACATATTGCACCTAACACAATAATTGTGGGTGACTTCAACACTGCACTTTCCTCAATGGACCGATCAGGAAAACAGAAACTAAACAGGGACACAGTGAAACTAATTGAAGCTTTGAACCAATTAGATTTAACAGATAAATATAGACCATTCTATCCTAAAGCAAAAGAATATTCCTTTTTCTCAGCACCTCATGGTACCTTCTCCAAAATCGACCATATAATTGGTCACAAGACAGACCTCAACAAATATAAGAAGATCAAAATAATCCCATGCCTCCTATCAGATCACTATGGAGTAAGAGTGGTTTTCAATAGCAACAAAAACAACAGAAACCCCACATACACGTGGAAGCTGAACAATATTCTACTCAATGACACCTTGGTCAAGGAAGAAAGAAAGAAAGAAATTAAAGACTTTTTAGAACTTAATGAAAATGAAGACACAACATACCCAAATCTATGGGACACAATGAAAGCAGTGCTAAGAGGAAAACTCATAGCCCTGAGTGCCTCCAAAAAGAAAATGGAGAGAGCATACACTAACAGCTTAATGACACACCTGAAAGCCCTGGAACAAAAAGAAGCTATTTCACCCAGGAGGAGTAGAAGGCAGGAAATCATCAAACTCAGGGCTGAAATCAATCAAGTAGAAACAAAGAGAACCATACAAAGAATCAACAAAACCAGGAGCTGGTTCTTTGAGAAAATCAACAAGATAAATAAACCCTTAGCCAGACTAACCAAAGAGCACAGAGACAGTATCCAGTTTAACAAACTTAGAAATGAAAAGGGAGATATGACAACAGAAACTGAGGAAATTCAAAAAATCATTAGATCCTACTACAAAAGCCTATACTCAACACAACTGGGGAATCTGGAGGAAATGGACAGTTTCCCAGAAAGATATCTGACACCAAAACTAAATCAGGACCAAATAGATCACCTAAACAATCCCATAACACCTGAAGAAATAAAAAGGGTCATAGAAAGTCCCCCAACCAAAAAAAGCACGGGACCAGATGGCTTCAGTGCAGAATTCTATCAGACCTTCGTAGAAGACCAAACAGCAATACTCTTCAAACTATTCCACAAAGTAGAAACAGAAGGAACTCTACCCACCTCGTTCTATGAAGCCACAATTACACTGATACCAAAACCACACAAAGATCCAACAAAGAAAGAGAACTTCAGGCCAATTTCTCTTATGAATATTGATGCAAAAATACTTAATAAAATTCTTGCCAACCGAATCCAAGAACACATAAAAACAATCATCCACCATGATCAAGTAGGCTTCATCCCAGGGATGCAGGGATGGTTCAATATAAGAAAACCCACCAATGCTATCCACTACATAAACAAACTCAAAGAAAAAAACCATATGATCATTTCATTGGATGCAGAAAAAGCATTTGACAAAATTCAGCATCCTTTCATGCTAAAAGTCTTGGAAAGAACAGGAATTCAAGGCCCATAACTAAACATAGTTAAAGCAATATACAGCAAACCGGTAGCCCACATCAAACTAAACGGAGAGAAACTTGAAGCAATCCCACTAAAATCAGGGACTAGACAAGGCTGTCCTCTCTCTCAACATCTTTTCAATATAGTACTTGAAGTTCTAGCTAGAGCAATTAGACAATATAAGGAGGTCAAAAGGATACAAATGGGAAAGGAAGAAGTGAAATTATCTCTATTTGCAGATGACATGATAGTATACTTAAGTGACCAGAAAACCTCCACCAGAGAACTCCTACAGCTGATAAACAATTTCAGCAAAGTGGCTGCTTATAAAATCAACTCAAGCAAATCAGTTGCCTTCCTATACTCAAAGGATAAGCAGGCTGAGAAACAAATTAGGGAAATGACACCCTTCACAATAGCCACTAACAATATATAGTATCTTGGTGTGACTCTAACCAAACAAGTGAAAGATCTATATGACAAGAGCTTCAGGTCTCTGAAGAAGGAAATCGAAGAAGACCTCAGAAAATGGAAAAATCTGCTATGCTTGTGGATCGGCAGAATTAATATAGTTAAAATGGCCATCTTGCCAAAAGCAATCTACAGATTCAATGCAATCCCCATCAAAATCCCAACTCAGTTCTTCACAGAATTAGAAAAAGCAATTCTCAAATTCATCTGGAATAACAAAAAACCCAGGAGAGCTAAAACTATTCTCAACAACAAAAGAAATTCTGGGGAAATCAGTATCCCTGACTTCAAGCAATACTACAGAACAATAATGTTAAAAACTGCATGGTATTGGTACAGTGACAGACAAGTGGACCAATGGAATAGAATTGAAGATCCAGAAATAAACCCATACACGTATGGTCACTTAATCTTCAACAAAGGAGCCAAAAACATCCAGTGGAAAAAAGATAGCCTTTTCAACAAATGGTGCTGGTTCAATTGGAGGTCAGCATGCAGAAGAATGTGAATTGATCCATTCTTATGTCCATGTACTAAACTTCACTCCAAGTGGATCAAGGACCTCCATGTAAAACCAGACACACTGAAACTAATAGAAAAGTAACTGGGGAAGACCCTAGAGGACTTGGGCACAGGGGAAAAAGTTCCTGAACAGATCACCAATAGCTTATGCTCTAAGATCAAAAATTGACAAAAGGGACCTCATCAAATTACAAGTTTCTGTAAGTCAAAGGACACTGTTAAAAGGACAAAACAGCAACCATCAAATTGGGAAAGGATATTCACCAACCCTACATCTGATAGAGGGCTAATATCCAATATATACAAAAAACTCAAGAAGTTAGACTCCAGGGAACCAAATAACCCTATTAAAAAATGGGGTACAGTTCTAAACAAAGAAGTTTCACCTGAAGAAATTCGGATGGCCGAGAGGCACCTTAAGAAGTGCTCAACATTATTAGTCATTAGGGAAATGCAAATCAAAACAACCCTGAGTTTTCACCTTACACCAGTCAGAATGGCTAAGGTCAAAAACTCAGGAGACCGCAGGTGTTGGTGAGGATGTGGAGAAAGTGGAACACTCCTCCACTGTTGGTGGGCCTGTAGGATGGTGCAACCACTTTGGAAATCAGTCTAGCAGTTCCTCAGAAAACTGGATATGACACTTCTGGAGGACCCTGCTATACCTCTCCTGGGCATATACCCAAAGGATTCCCCGGCATGCAATAAAGACACATGCTCCATTATGTTCATAGCAGCCTTATTTATAATAGCCAGAAGCTGGAAAGAACCATGATGTCCCTCAAAGGAGGAATGGATACAGAAAATGTGGTATATTTACACAATGGAATACTACTCAGCAATTAGAAACAATGAATTCACAAAATTTTTAGGCAAATGGTTTGATCTGGAAAATATCATCCTAAATGAGGTAACCCAGTCACAAAAGAATACACATGGAATGCAATCTCTGATAAGTGGATATTAATTAGCCCAGAAGCCCTGAATACCCAAGGCACAAATCGCATAACAAATGACTCCCATGAAGAAGTATGGAGAAGGTCTTGATCCTGGAAAGGATTGATCTAGCATTGGGAGGGAATATAAAGACAGAGAAAAAAAGGAGGGAGGTCATTGGAGAATGGATGGAGAGAAGAAGGTTTATGGGACATATGGGGCAGGAGGGATCCGGGAAAGGGCAAATCATTTGGAATGTAAACAAAGAATATAGATAATAAAAATATTTTAAAAAAAGAATTTGAATGTAATAAGGTTTATGTTGGTCTAGCAAAGTGGAAGTAGTAGATTCTTTCTTAGAGCCTTTGCCCTCACTAGCCCCAGGAAGCTGGCAAGGTTCACAGTGCCAGGCCTAATTTTCCTCATGGTCAGTGGGCTTTAAGAACAGCTAGATAGCTGTTAATTGCTGTGAGCATGTGAGTGTCATTTGCTGAACCTTTATCCATGCTTTGCCTTGTTAGTTATTGTTGTCATGACTGTTACTGCTGGGTAGTCCTGTTTAATTGCTTATTCCCTTGGCAGTTTGCATAGTATTTTCTAGAACCAAGGAAGCTAAACTACAAGGAGCTGCCTATCTTGTGCCCTAAGTGTGCAGTGTCTTCCCCAAAAGGGGCTTCCTTTAAACTTCTGAGAGGCATCCAAGGGCTAAACTGATAATCCAAATTGTTTTGGGTGTCACTTGGACTTTCCTGTCCAACAAAGGATTTGTATGTCTAGTAAGGGGGTTGTTGTGAGGCTCCAGTTCTGGAAAGATAATGTTACTTTTTAGGTACATATAAAAGATAAAATTGTATGTGCTTATGGTATTGAGGTAATAATTTAATGTGTACTTATTTTATGAGGTGATAAAAATCAAAATGGTTAACATATCATCACTTTACATACTTAGATTTGCTGTGATGAAAACATTTGAAATCTATTCCTCCATCAGGATTCAAATGCTCAGGCCATTGTTACTAACTTAATCACCATGCTGTATACCAGACATTCAGAATTTCTTTTTTAGGTCTAGCTGAAACTTTGTGCACTTTGACCTGCTTACCTCCACTGTGAGTCTTTCTCCAGCCCCACATTAGTAACATTGACATTTTAGCCAGTGTTAAGAAAGCTAGGAGAATTTGGGGCCATGTGTGACATACTAGCAAAAACCTCCTCATTCCAATGCCAATGGATTAATCTTGGTAAAGTCATACTTCTCAAACAAAGAAAATAATGCCCAACCAGCAGCTTCAGTACAGACTGCTAGGTTCCCTTCCCCTTTGTCTTTCACTCTGCTCTAAGTCAGCCAAACTGTAAGCATCTACAATTCCAAGGACAAGCACCTAATAGTTTTCATACCAGGGTACCATTTTATCAACAGCTTTAAATTCACAGAAATCACCAAATGAAACTACATGCCAGAGGCTCCAACACCAACATGAATAACAATTACTTAACTGGAATTCATCAGCTCTCAGTACAATCATAGTCCTTGCCCAACCTTCTAATTACCATCAGCCACAAGCAGCCCTCTGCTCTCAGCTTGATTGCCCTTCATACTTAATCAAACAGTTGCCCATCCCTACTCAGAAACAAACTGTGGCCTGTGAAGGACCTGATCAGAATCAGGGGGTGTGTTTGTTAGACACCTCAGTTCCTCTTGCTCCAAATCTGTTGGTTCTGGGGTTCCAGGAAAGAACTTCCAGAGTGTGCATTTTCAATGCACTCTACAGTGAGTCTTTGAAACATTAGAATTCTAGAACCATCTGATCTGGCTTTTCCACTGCTTCTGCTACTTCTCTGAAATAGTTTCCATGACTGTACATCAAGAAGCTGGCAACAAGGGGCTCCTGAGATGGTTCAGTTGGTAAAGGCGCCACTGCATGCACACAAATAAGATAAATGTAATTTTTTTGTAGTAAGGAAACTAGCAACAGTCTGATAGCTAAAGTCAGTAGTTCTCAGCCTTCCTAATGCTGTGACCCTTTTTACACAGTTCCTCATATTGTGGTGAGCCCCCAAAGTAAAATTCTTTCATCTCTACTTCATAACTGTCATTTTTTATCTTTTATGATCCATAATGTAAATAACTGATATGCAGAATATTTATTATGCAATCCCCAAAGCGGCTGTGACCCACAGGTTGAGAGCCAGTAGCTTAAGTCTTCCTATCCAGTATACCCTGTGTAAAGAATTACAGTACTCTTTTTTATTACAAATTCATTTTACTCAAAGAATTTGTATATGTAGGAGGAGTTATTGGGTGTGTGTGTGTGCGTGCGCGTGCACGCAGAGAGATTATACACTTGTGCGGGCATGGGTGGGCATGCTCTGTTCCATCTAAATATAATAAATCTGGTTTTCAATAGAAAATTGTATGTTCATACTGTGTTCTTAGCCAATAGTTCAAAAAAAATAAACCAACAAAAATTCCCTTCTTTTGCTTGCAACTAAATTCTAATGGGAAGTTGCTTTTGATCTGGCCTAAGTTATATGCTACTCTTAAACATCTCTAGTGACTAGAGTTCTCTGATTAGCCCATACTGGATCATATTCTAATTCACCTGGAGACTTGGGAATGTAAAAATCAGTCATAAAGCATATGATCCATGAAATAACCAGGTTGTCATCACAAGAGTGTAAATAAATGTACCTGTTCACTACTTGAGGACCACCTCACAATGCTCTATAGCTTTCTTATACACATGGTCTTCCTAAGCCACAGACCCTTTGAGGAAAATATTCTATATCACTGATTTCTTCTTTAGTCCTTATAGTTCCAACAGAACTTCCAAACTCCTAGATGGAACTCAAGGAGGAAAATGAATAAATTGGCTCATAACTGTAATACAATTTCACATCATCTATGTTCAGTTTTAGGAATATATTTAATTACCTTTCTCCAAAAGAACTTGAAAATATATTATTCCAAACAAAATATCATAGAGAACAGAATCAGTCTCTACTTGACCCTTCATCAGATTTTGAGTTTTCTTTTTTATGCAAAAGAACATTTCAAATATTAAGATTCTCCTGGGTATATATGAAGGTTGTGAGCACAAAACAACACAGCTATACAACAGTAATTACAGCCCAGCTACTGGTGTCGCATGACTGCCATCTCCAGTGCTTTGAAAGCATGGGTCCTGATCGAATATTCATAATTCACTACTCATTTCTATCTCATTCTTTTTAGAAGTGTTGACAGTCATGACTACTCTGTTACACCCTCTTGGTTTAATAATGTATTAATTTCAAAAATGTTAGTGTTAACACTAAAAAACTTAGTGGAAGTAAACACTTCGCAGCCAACTTAATACCAAATATATGACATAAAAGCAGAATGGCCAAGAAATGTTAATACTTGCACACAATTCTTCCTTTTCTAATTACTTAAGTGAGACACAAATACATTTCAAGAATGGACAATCCATGAAAACGATAATTAGAACATTGGAAAATCCTTTATTACTTTTTATATAAAAATTAGCATGTGAAGGACCTCTTAGGTTTGACATTACCTCAGTAGTCAGGGTCTTCAGTCCTCTGAGGAAGAGATGCTTAAATGGGTAGTCTAGGGGAGAATAAGAAAATGAACAAGGGATGGAGAGGACTTGGTGAAGATCCTGCAAAACTCTGAAGGCTGAGCACTTGAGAGCTGCGTTTACAAAGGAACCTTCTCTTCCTCCAGCATTATGGAAAACCAGAGATGGTCCACAGAGAAATAAAAAAATTCCCACCCGCTCTTACTGTAAAGACTCTCTTTGGTAGAGTCCAGAAAGACTAGCTAAAAAGAAATGCAAGAAAGAAGGAAGACAATTGTCATCATGGGACACAGCAATGGACAGGAAAAAAGTGAGAAACTATATAGAGAAGGGGATGGGCAGAGAAAGCATGGCGGTACAGATGTCAAGGAGCACTGTTTTAACTTCTGAGATGTTCAAGGATAAAGAACTGGGCATTCAGTGTTTTCCTAGGGTGCTCCATTTATCTGTAAGTCTTCCCATTACAGAAATGTAGCTAGATACTGCAAAAAGAGCAGAATCTGTATGACAGTTAAAAGCTCATAGGCTCACAAGCACTTGTGGTAACCCCTCAATAAGCCAGGCTGGCTTGATCAACATCCAGGGGATGTTACAGGTTTCTAAAATCATCCATTAAGATTCTTCCTATCAAGGTCTCTGTGTCAGTTTGTCACCCCAGAACTTTAGTGTCTGAGCCAGAAAGGAAGAGCTATGGCAGCTGACAACTGTCATTCATGGAGTAAGTTTTGTGTCTTGGTAGGGTTGTGTGTGTCTTTGGTTCCTGCCTGACCCTGTCAAGCCATACTGAGCTGCAGCACCTGTTCCCCATACCTCAGAACGTGGCTTATCTCACTGGGCTCATCCCATTATTGTGACAGGAATTGCTAAAGTAAAATTTTCCAAAACTCTAGTTTTACCATCTTACAACAGTGTAGAGAGACTGAAAAGTGTGAGTCTACAGTGTACATTACTGATCCAGTCTGTGAAAGCTGCTATAACAAAATCCTCCCACAGAGTACATGGCTTATCAGTAACCGACATTAAATGTCTTACAATTCTGGAGGCTGGGGGAGTCACTCTCTGGGCATCGACAGATTGCAGAGCTCAGCCATGGCTTGTCACATGGCTAACTGAGAGTGCCTGCTCACTGAGTCTCCATACAGTACTGCAGGTGAAGGGTTCCCTCAAATTTCTTCTGAGGACTTTATTCCATTCATGGAGATATAAACTGGTTACTTTCATGTAGGGACTTCACTAGACAATGGTAAAATTCTTTCTGGATGTGTGACAGAATACTTCTAGACAAGATTAGCATACCTCTGTATCTGAAACGTCAAAATGAACAGTGTAGTGGGTTAGCCTGACGCTGCTTGTGTTCTGATGCTAATTTGGGCCCCTAAAATTGGTTGCCACAGAGAAGAGAAAGTCCACACGTAGACACTAGCGAAGTGTCCCTGCCCCAGTTAATTCTGATTGGTAAATAAAGATGCCAACAGTCAATAGCTGGGCAAAAGAAACACAGGTAGGGTTTATGTTTTCCATGCTTGGGACCATGACGAGAAGAAAATACAAGAGAGGAGAAAGGAGAGGCCATCATGGGTTAACTGAGCCATAAAAATGTGGCCATGTGGGCTGGCCAACTGGAGTTAAGATCAGCCTAGATGGAAGATAGTAAATAGAAAATAAAATAACTCGGGTTATCAATAGGAAATTAGACTCTAGCAGCATGGAGGGTGGGCAGCTGCCCAGCTACTGTGCTGTTTAAGACATATTGTAAATATTAAGGCTGTGAGTGTATCCTTCATATGGGAACTCAATAACCAAAGGCGAGGCAGAAACCCAGAGCAAGTGTTTTAATATTTTCTACTACAGAACAGGATACAGTCTCAACAGAAAAGTGAGACTATTTTTATAACTGAAATTCCTGAATGTTCTGAATATACTTGACATGTCATAAATTCTACTACCTAACAATAAGAAATATGGCAGAGAGCATAGCTGGTTCAGTATTCTAACAAACCAACACCTTGGAAACAAGTGGCAAACCCATCTTTTTATTAGTTTATATTAATTATAAAAAATCATGGAGGGCGGCGGCGGCGGCGGCAGTGCAGCAGTGGCTGGTCCAGCTGAAGGACCATCAGCAGTGGAACCAAGGCGACACAGGGTCCAGTTAGGCCCTGCGCCCACGGCCACTGACCTTCGCTGACCAGCCGGGCGGCAAGCAGCTGCAGTTGTGCGGCGCCTTTCCTGCACGGAAGCCACTTCAGAACTCGGCCTCCCACCAGTCAGGAGAGGTGCATCCATCTTGGTTCCGGACTCCAGAGATCGGACAGACTGAGGTACACAAACATAATCCGAGGCCAACACCACGGTGGTCTGAGCCCGACGGGCGTTGGCCTGCACCCAGGCCCTGGGCTTGTCGGGGGGCCATCGGGGTGCCAACCCAGCCAGGAGGTTTTTTGACCAGGCCTGCGCGCGCCGCCGCCATTTTGCCTGCAGGACAACAGAGAGCTCTGGGGGGCAGACCTGTAACAGGCATAGCCTGAGGCTAACAAAGCGGGGGTCTAGGCCCCAAAAGGCACAGGACTGACCCCAAGAACTGGGCGGCTTGGTGGGCCATCTGTGAGTCAACCCGCCCAAGAGGTTGTTAGCACAGCAGACTCTCCCGGCGCTTTCAGGGAGCACGGGCACGCACGCCCGCCATCCTAGTCACCTGGCGGACCCAATTAACAGTCATAGCCCTAGGGGAACTTTGCTCGGACCTTGGCCTCCCAGGCTTTTGCCTGGACTCAGGGACTGGGCAGCCAGGCTAACCTTGTGTGCGCCAGCCCGGTTAGCGGATCGGCTGCCCAGCGGAGTGAGCAGAACACAGGGGAGGTCACAGCAGCATACACCGTCGGCACTCCCTGGGGGTGCACACAGGCTCCATCTGGTCCACAGACACAATCTGGGGCAAGGCCTCAGGCGGAAGCCCTCAGCTCTACTCTCTCTACTTCCGGATCCAGATCAGCCTGGGCGGCAGCACCACATCTCCAAGTCCTGCAAGTGGCTAGCTGGGCTTCCGGGTGGCCAGCTGGGAGAAGTCAGTGTGCTCCAGTGAATCCAGCGGGCCCCAGCGGGAGCCTTCGGGTGCCTGCTTTGGGATCTGAACAGCCTGGGCAGCAGCACCCTGTCTACAAGCAGTGCAGGAGGTAAGCTGTGCACCAGAGGCCAACTGGGAAGGGGCAGCTTACACAGGTGAGTCCAGCACTGACAAGACTAACACCAGTGAGAACTAGATGGCAAAAGGCAAACGCAGGAACGTCACTAACAGAAATCAAGGCAATATGGCAACATCTGAACCCAATTCTCCTCTACCAACATGTCCTGGATACCCCATCACACCAGTAAAACAAGATTTGGATTTAAAATCACTGGTCATGATGCTGGTACAGAACACATGAAGGACATACTTAAAGAAATTCAGGAGAAAATGGATCAAAAGTTAGAAGCCCTTGCAAGGGAAACACAAAAATCATTGAAAGAAATCCAGGAGAATACAAAAGCCAACAAGGAGGAAATGCAAAAAACACATAAAGAAATACAGGAGAACTTTGGTCAACAGGCTGAGGTCATGAAAGACGAAACACAAAAATCTCTTAAAGAAATACAGGAGAACTTTGGACAACGGGCTGAGGTCATGAAAGAGGAAACACAAAAATCTCTTAAAGAATTAGAGGAAAACATAAACATGCAAGTGAAGGAGCTAAGCAAAACCATCCAGGATCTAAAATCAGAAGTAGAAACAACTAAGAAAACTCAAAGGGAGACAACTTTGGAGATAGAAAGCCTTGGGAAGAAATCAGGGGACAGAGATGCAAATATCAACAACAGAATACAAGAGATAGAAGAAAGAATCTCAGATGCTGAAGATTCCATAGAAACCATGGACTCAACAGTTAAAGAAAATGCAAAATGCAAAAAGCTTGTAACCCAAAATATCCAGGAAATCCAGGACACAATGAGAAGACCAAACCTAAGGATTATAGGCATAGATGAGAGTGAAGATCTACAACTTAAAGGGCCAGCAAATATCTTCAATAAAATTATGGAAGAAAACTTCCCTAACCTAAAGAGAGAGATGCCCATGAATATACAAGAAGCCTACAGAATTCCAAACAGACTGGACTAGAACAGAAATACTTCCCGTCACATAATAATCAAAACACCAAATGTTCTAAACAAAGAAAGAATACTAAAGGCAGTAAGAGAAAAAGGCCAAGTAACATATAAAGGAAGACTTATCAGAATCACAGCAGACTTTTCACCTGAGACTATGAAGGCTAGAAGGTCCTGGGCAGATCTCATGCAGACTCTAAGAGAACACAAATGCCAACCAAAACTACTATATCCAGCAAAACTCTCAATCACCATAGATGGAGAAACTAAGATATTTCATGACAAAACCAAGTTTACCCAATATCTATCCACAAACCCAGCCCTAAAAAGGATAATAGGAGGACAACACCAATACAAGGAGGGAAACTTCACCCTGGAAAAAGCAAGATAGTAAACTTTCATCAAACCCAAAAGAAGTTAAGCATTCAAATTTAAAAAATAACGTCAAAAATGATAGGAAGTAACAATCACTATTCCTTAATATCTCTTAACATCAATGGACTTAATGCCCCAATAAAAAGACACAGACTAACTGAATGGATACGTAAACAGGACCCTACACTTTGCTGCTTACAGGAAACACACCTCAGGGTCAAAGACAAACACTACCTTAGAGTAAAAGGCTGGAAGACAATTTTACAAGCAAATGGTCTCAGGAAACAAGCTGGAGTAGCCATTTTAATATCAGATAAAATTGACTTTCAACCCAAAGTCATCAAAAGAGACCCTGAGGGACACTTCTTGCTGGTCAAAGGAAAAATACAAAAAGAAGAACTGTCAATCCTGAACATCTATGCCCCAAATGCAAGGGCACCCTCTTTCGTAAAAGAAACTTTATTAAAACTAAAAGCACACATTGCACCTAACACAATAATTGTGGGTGACTTCAACACTGCACTTTCCTCAATGGACCAATCAGGAAAACAGAAACTAAACAGGGACAGACACAATGAAACTAATTGAAGCTTTGGACCAATTAGATTTAACAGATATATATATATAGAACATTCTATCCTAAAACAAAAAAATATACCTTTTTCTCAGCACCTCATGGTACCTTCTCCAAAATCGACCATATAATTGGTCACAAGACAGACCTCATCAAATATAAGAAGATAGAACTAATCCCATGCCTCCTATCTGATCACTATGGAGTAAAAGTGGTCTTCAATAGCAACAGAAACAACAGAAAACCCACATACACGTGGAAACTGAACAATACTCTACTCAATGATACCTTGGTCAAGGAAGAAATAAAGAAAGAAATTAAAGACTTTTTAGAACACAATGAAAATGAAAACACAACATACCCAAATCTATGGGACACAATGAAAGCAGTGCTAAGAGGAAATCTCATAGCCCTGAGTGCCTCCAAAAAGAAAATGGAGAGAGCATACATTACCAGCTTGATGACACACCTGAAAGCCCTAGAACAAAAAGAAGCTATTTCACCCAGGAGGAGTAGAAGGCAGGAAATCATCAAACTCAGGGCCGAAATCAATCAAGTAGAAACAAAGAGAACCATACAAAAAATCAACAAAACCAGGAGCTGGTTCTTTGAGAAAGTCAACAAGATAGATAAACCCTTAGCCAGACTGACCAAAGGGCACAGAGAAAGTATCCAAATTAACAAACTTAGAAATGAAAAGGGAGATATAACAACGGAAACTGAGGAAATCCAAAAAATCATCAGATCCTACTACAAGAGCCTGTACTCAACACAACTGGAGAATCTGGAGGAAACTGACAATTTCCTTGACAGATACCAAATACCAAAATTAAATCAGGAACAACTAGACCATCTAAACAGTCCCATAATGCCTATAGAAATAGAAGGAGTCATAGAAAGTCTTCCAACCAAAAAAAGCACAGGACCAGATGGCTTCAGTGCAGAATTCTACCAGACCTTCAAAGAAGAGTTAACACCAATACTCTTCAAACTATTCCACAAAATAGAAACAGAAGGAACACTACCCAATTCCTTCTATGAAGCCACAATTACGCTGATACCAAAGCCACACAAAGATCCAACAAAGAAAGAGAACTTCAGACCAATTTCCCTTATGAACATCGATGCAAAAATACTCAATAAAATTCTTGCCAACCGAATCCAAGAACACATCAAAATGATCATCCACCATGATCAAGTAGGCTTTATCCCGGGAATGCAGGGTTGGTTCAATATACGGAAATCCATCAATACAATCCACTACATAAACAAACTCAAAGAACAAAACCACATGGTCATTTCATTGGATGCTGAAAAAGCATTTGACAAAATTCAGCATCCTTTCATGCTTAAAGTCTTGGAGAGAACAGGAATTCAAGGCCCATACCTAAACATAGTAAAAGCAATATACAGCAAACCGGTAGCCAGCATCAAACTAAATGGAGAGAAACTTGAAGCAATACCACTGAAATCAGGGACCAGACAAGGCTGCCACCTTTCTCCTTATCTTTTCAATATTGTACTTGAGGTACTAGCTCGGGCAATTCGACAACATAAGGAGGTCAAAGGGATACAAATTGGAAAGGAAGAAGTCAAACTATCATTATTTGCAGACGACATGATCGTCTACCTAAGTGACCCAAAGAACTCCACTAGAGAGCTCCTACAGCTGATAAACAACTTCAGCAAAGTGGCAGGTTATAAAATCAACTCAAGCAAATCAGTGGCCTTCCTATACTCAAAGGATAAGCAGGCTGAGAAAGAAATTAGGGAAATGACCCCCTTCACAATAGCCACAAACAGTATAAAGTATCTTGGGGTGACTCTTACCAAACATGTGAAAGATCTGTATGACAAGAACTTCAAGACTCTGAAGAAGGAAATGGAAGAAGACCTCAAAAATGGGAAAACCTCCCATGCTCATGGATCGGTAGAATCAATATAGTTAAAATGGCCATTTTGCCTAAAGCACTATACAGATTCAATGCAATACCCATCAAAATCCCAACTCAATTCTTCACAGAGTTAGAAAGAGCAATTATCAAATTCATCTGGAACAACAAAAAACCCAGGATAGCTAAAACTATTCTCAACAACAAAAGAAAATCTGGGGGAATCAGTATCCCTGACCTCAAGCAATACTACAGAGCAATAGTGTTAAAAACTGCATGGTATTAGTACAGTGACAGGCAGGAGGATCAATGGAACAGGAATGAAGATCCAGAAATGAACCCACACACCTATGGCCACTTGATCCTCGACAAAGAGGCTGAAAACATCCAATGGAAAAAAGATAGCCTTTTCAACAAATGGTGCTGGTTCAACTGGAGGTCAGCATGCAGAAGAATGCGAATTGATCCATCCTTGTCTCCTTGTACTAAGCTCAAATCCAAATGGATCAAGGACCTCCACATAAAGCCAGACACTCTGAAGCTAATAGAAAAGAAACTGGGGAAGACCCTTGAGGACATCGGTACAGGGAGAAAGTTTCTGAACAGAACACCAATAGCGTATGCTCTAAGAGCAAGAATTAACAAATGGGACCTCATAAAATTACAAAGTTTCTGTAAGGCAAAGGACACCATCAAGAGGACAAATCGGCAACCAACAAATTGGGAAAAGATATTCACCAATCCTACATCAGATAGAGGGTTAATATCCAATATATATAAAGAACTCAAGAAGTTAGACTCCAGAAAACCAAACAACCCTATTAAAAATGGGGTACAGAGTTAAAGAATTCTCACCTGAAGAACTTCGGATGGCAGAGAAGCATCTTAAAAAATGCTCAACTTCATTAGTCATTAGGGAAATGCAAATCAAAACAACCCTAAGATTTCATCTTACACCAGTCAGAATGGCTAAGATTAAAAATTCAGGAGACAGCAGGTGTTGGAGAGGGTGTGGAGAAAGAGGAACACTCCTCCACTGCTGGTGGGGTTGCAAATTGGTACAACCACTCTGGAAAGCAGTTCCTCCGAAAACTGTGCACCTCACTTCCAGAAGATCCTGCTATACCACTCCTGGGCATATACCCAGAAGACTCCCCACCATGTAATAAGGATACATGTTCTACTATGTTCATAGCAGCCCTATTTATAATTGCCAGATGCTGGAAAGAACCCAGGTATCCCTCAACAGAAGAGTGGATGCAAAAAATGTGGTATATCTACACAATGGAGTACTATTCAGCCATTAGAAACAATGAATTCATGAAATTCTTAGGCAAATGGATGGAGCTAGAGAATATCATACTAAGTGAGGTAACCCAGACTCAAAAGGTGAATCATGGTATGCACTCACTAATAAGTGGATATTAACCTAGAAAACTGGAATACCCAAAACATAATCCACACATCAAATGAGGTACAAGAAGAAAGGAGGAGTGGCCCCTGGTTCTGGAAAGACTCAGTGAAACAATATTCAGCAAAACCAGAACGGAGAAGTGGGAAGGGGTGGGTGGGAGGACAGGGGAAGAGAAGGGGGCTTATGGGACTTTCGGGGAGTGGGGGGGGCTAGAAAAGGGAAATCATTTGAAATGTAAATAAATTATATCGAATAAAAAAAATCATGGTTTTATTTTGAGACTTAATTATGCATTTAATTCTCCGTGACATATTTATCTCCACTTTTTTCTTTCCCTTTGATCCCCACAAGGGCCTTAGCTTCATGTTGTAACCCTGGAGTGTGATTTTTCTAGTACTATCCCTACAGGATACAGTTTCCACATTAGAATTTCAGAGGGGCACAGCATCTTCTGTGTACCAATGATCAACTAGCATCCATGCTTATTAATATAATCCTGTTTTTACTGTTTTCATCTCCTCAGATCTGTTCCTTTGCATACACATCCACATCTCAGACTATTGTGTAAAAGTAAATATCTGCCCTCTCTAAACCAATCAACTTATTAACTATTTTTTCCTTTTCAATAAAATAAAAATAACTTTTCTGCCCCTAGAAGCTTTGTAAGTGTGGCCACTGTGTCCCATGTGTGTCAGTAGGTGGCAGAGAGGAGAGTGGCTATGTCTACACTCAGTGTTCTGACCTGTGAACATCTGATTGATCCATAGCCTAACATTCTCTGAAAAAAGCAAGCCTAAGCCAGACTAGGAGTCAGGCTCCAGAGGGTCTGGACAGGGAGCTAGTCTAAGATGAACACCAGTCTTGTGCCTCACAGGCCTGGGGGTAGGGGACAGACTGTGCCCAAGATAACCCCTGTTTAGAGCCACAATGTACAGGAGGGGCATGACACTCCTCGGTCTACTCCTAAGATGACCCCAGACACTCAGAGACCCCGAGTGCCACTAATAGGAAAAAGTAAGCAGTGGAGAAATGGAAGAAAAGAAACGGTAGGATGTGGGTGCAATGAAGGGAGACAAAACTGGAGTCTCAAGAGTAGTGAGGAACGACCTGCTGTGAGTAGCGGGTGATGCCAGAAGGGACTGTGGTGGGGTTTTGGCCTGTGCTAATACCTAGAGCCATTATCTGTGTCCACAGCCCTGCAGTAGCAGGGGTCTGATAACATCAAAGGTCAGGAGATATCCCTGGTCTGGGCTGCTGCAAGGGGATAAATTGATGTTTGAGTGCTATGTAGGGTTGGCTCCACATCTCACCTGGGCATCATGGAAACTCTGACCCTGGGTGAATGACAGCAGGGGAGTTGATTCTGCCCTCTGCCAGGGGAGTTGAACAGCCATCTGTTGTACTTGGGAGAATGGAGAACAACCCAGCACATTACAGGAGTTGTGGGTGAGCTGTCCTGAGGGATAGCTGACCCTACCACTGGTCTCCTGTGAGGTGTCATAGATGAGGAAGAGATATCTCCTTCCCCTCTTGCCCCTCACCACCAGTGGCAGATGAGAGTCCTGGCCCTGGGATCATGAGAACAGGAGAGCTGGCCCTGTCCCATCCTTGTAACAACACTCAGAAGAAACGGTCCTACTACACCTCACCTGGGCAGCAGTAGCGCTGGCCCTGTATGCAGATTGTGAGAGAGCCAGCCCAGATGGTGTGAGCACAGCAGAGCTGATTTTGACTCTTGTCTGCTCTGTGGTGGTACAGACGAGGGAATGATAGCCTCTTTACCTCCCTAGTCCCTCACCACCTCTGGCAGGCAGAAAGTCTGGCCCACAGGGTCAAGAGAGTGAGTAAATTGGCCCTGTCCCTCTCCTGCTACAGTACTTGAGAGATCGGGCTCGGCATCTCTCCTTGGCAGCACAGTAGAACTGGCTCTGATGGCATGTGTACAGATGAGCCAACCCAGAGGGCATGAAAGCAGGAAAGCTGGCTCTGTCTCTTGCTGGTGGTGGCATTAGATGTGCCATCCAGAGAAGAGCAGGAGAGTTTGCCCAGTGATCTGGGTACAGGAAAGCTGGTGGGCTGACCAGCTCAGATATCTCTCAGGCCCAGATGCAGGGCTCTGAATTGGTCCACACCAACATCTACTCCATGATGAATTGCTGGAGTGCATGAACCAACCAGTCTGCAGGTCCAAAACTACAAGATGCCATGACTTGAGGAAGCAATAGGATATTGAGAGGTGTCCCAGTGAGGGTCCTGTACTGACAGAGCAGCAGAAGCCAGAGGCCTTGTGCCAAACAAATGAGTCATTGCAACGCACATTTTCAAACAAAGACGTGTAAGCAAAGGAGTCTACTGTGGGATACGTTGTGACATATTACGGACTGAGGTCCCCGATGTGAAATGCACAAAGAACCAATAAAAAGGTTTTTTAAAATAATAAATAAATAATTTTAAAAAAAATTTTAAGGCAAAGAATTTAGAGAATTTAGAGAGAAGATTATATTAGAAAGCATCTAGAGTACACCAATGCTAAGTAGTCTGTGCCCAGGGATCTTTGGGGAATATTTCACTCTGTTCAAATAATTAAAAATGTATGTAACATTATGTGACATCCAGAGAAAATTGCTAATATGTTACATAGGCTTTTATATTTTGTTTGTGTTTCTCCATTCACAATTATTTTACTTTTTAAATTGTACATATTTATGCTGCATTCTATGTAGCTTGGCCACTTGACCCAGACTCGGGGTAACAAGAAGATAAAGAAAGAACAGATACAAAAATAGATAAGTTGGGACCAGACAGGTCATACTGGCTCTTACAGAGCACACACCACTAGGCAACAACCGAGAACCTTCCAGTGTTTATTGGGTACAGCATGGGGGGGGGAGGTTGGATAGTCTCAGTAGGATGTCTCTGTAGAAGAGCAGTCTCAGGATACAACAGTCTGGAAGGAGGAGGAAGCTGCAGTTGCTAGGTTGTGTACTCTGGCCAATCCTTCCTGAACATAGTGGCATACTGTCAACATCCCACTCAAACCAAGGGACGGCTTTGTCCTCACTCGAGGTCTCACCTTAGGGGAATGGCTTTAGCAGTTTCCCATGGTCTGAGGCCTTGGACCTTGGCATGGCTGTTCCCATGTCAACAGTATGTATTCATTTAGGTCTTCATCTACTTCCTACACAATTATGAGTACAGCATAATAATACATGTAAACAACAGGCAAAACATGTGATAATCTCAGATTAGAGCAATTTATGTCTATGCACAGATTTTACTTTGGAACAAGAAGACACAGATGATTCTTAATAGAATATAAATATGGGGTGGTCGCTGACTGAAGTGAGAGACAGAAACAAGATCCAGGAAGGTTGTAGAGAAATAACTACAGGAAAAGCAATAAGGAGATGCTTAGCCGATAAGCATCTTTCTCTAGACTTTTCTTTAAATTCATGTGTTGTCCCTGCTTGCTGGATTACATTTTCTGTGGCATTCTGACACTCTCCTCACACCATATCCCTGAACATCCTACAGCAAACAAAATAACTCTTCTGACATAACAAGGCACATAAAGAATGTGATGCAGAAGGAAGGCCAGTGTCTGCAACTTGCGACAATGCTGAGGCCTGAAGGTTTACAAATTGCTTCCCAGAGTGGGCATCCCAGCGATTTTCACTCACTTTGAAGGTTTCTCAAGGGCAAAGAGTGTTTTTCCTCCTAACAACAGCCCCACTTGCAGCAGGAGTACAGTGTACTGTGTCTATCCAGACACCAAAGCTAATAAAGCAAACCTGATAAGAGTGAGTTCAGAATTGAATCTCTTCTAAATTATCTTGTTCTCTCCACTGGGGATGAAGTGTTTAGTTCACATTCGCAAACTGCGCATTGAGGGCTCATTGACAAAAAAATGAAATAAAATCAAAATCAAAATAAGTGAATAGCTTTGTATGAAGAACAGAAAGCTGAAACTTAAAGAGAAACCTTCATAAGGAAGCCAGATTTTTTATTTTCCTTCATCTACTTGAAAGAATGTGACTTAGCTTAGTCTCCTCATTTCAAAATTGTGTAGACCACCTCCATAAGGAAAGGCAATAAAGACACTCAAGTAGCTAATGTCACGGCAGCTCGGTAAGGAATTACTGAAAGACAATTCCAAAGTAAATGTTACTGTTATTTGTGCAGTGGCCCATGTCATTCTTTGCCATCCACAGAGAGCCACCATATATAGGCAATCATGTTAAAGCAGACTGCACTCTTCTTCAGCAAATACTGAGAAATTAGAGTTGCTCTGAGTTCAACTTATGCTGGGAAATAGAGCTACAGCTGAGTGATAACTGTCAGATAGCTGAAACTCCACATGTTAGTACACATGTCTATTAGAGAATCCCTGAGCAAAATGGAACACACAGGGAGTCCAGAATTCCACAAACTGGACATAAAGACGCATATCACAAATTCTATTCTGTTTTAGAGATGGTGCATTATGCCATCACCCGCTAAAATCTTTCTAGTTGTTTCTTTTCCTTAGGAAGTACATGTGAAATGTGCTTCCTACTTTCTCCTAAAGACCAGTTGATGTGGGTAATTTTCTTGAAAAGCATTGTGAGGGTAAGCTATGTTTTAATTACCCCTACAATTTGTAGATTCACCATCAGCTAAGACAATGCCAAGTGAAATGTATAGCAAATGCTGTTTTTCAAATGAAAGATTGGGAAATATTTTGAAGTTCAGTAATTGTAATTATTTGAGAAGGCGTGGGAAAACAGGCATCCTACAGCTGTGAACTGGGGAGGCAGGGTTGCTGACATGCAGGGAGATCCTTCACAGCAGACACTCATTCCAAAAACATTGTCTTCAGTTTCTTACCCACAGAAAATTGTTGGTCCTATGGACAGGAATAAACATTTTTGTTTACACTTGAAAGTGTATGACAGAAGATGATTCGAACCAAACAGTTGACAACAGAAACAGAATTAGAGACTTATATCATGATAAAAGATAGAGATCCTACGTTTTCCCATTGTTATGCCAACATCTTACTACACAAACCTGGCATCCCTACATTTCTCTCCTGCAGAAATACTCCATATCTACCTAAATGTATGTCTGTATATATATATATATATGTGCGTGCATGTGTGTGTGTCTATACATATATACACATATGTGTGTATATATGTATATACATATACACACACACACATATACAGATGTATATGTGTGTGTGTGTGTGTGTGTGTATACTCTGCCTACTTACTGTCATCTGGGTTGCTGTTTTTCTTTTTTACCTCATGTCAACTTTGTAATATACCTTTCTCTCTCTCTTTCTTAGCACTTCTATCCCTTCTTCTGTAAATTATTTCAGCCTCTATGAAGCCAGAAATGAGAGCCCTCAAAAATTAAAAATTAAACTACTGTATGATACAGCTATCACACTGCTATAAATATACCCAAAGAACCCTAAGTCAACATATCCTAAAGACACTTGTGCATTCATTCTTCTTGCTTTTGCATTTATAATAGCCAAGTTACAGAAAAAGGATAAGTCTCCATTAACATGTGAATTGTTAAATAAATATGCTTGTAGAATGATGTTTTATTAAGATATCAGTAGAAAATTATGTGATTACATAGAAAAGTATGCCGAGCAGTGGTGATACACGCCTTTAATCCCATCACTTGGGAGGCAGAAGCAGATTTCTGAGTTTGAGGCCAGCCTGGTCCACAGAGTCAGTTTCAGGACAGCTATAACTACATAGAGAAACCCTGTCTCAAAAACTCGAAAAAAAAAAAAACCAAAACAGAAAATTGATAAATATGGAGACCATTGTCTTAGTCAGGGTTTCTATTCCTGCACAAACATAATGACCAAGAAGCAAGTTGGGGAGGAAAGGGTTTATTGAGCTTATACTTCCACATTGCAGTTCATCACTAAAGGAAGTCAGGACTGGAACTCAAGCAGGTCAGGAAGCAGGAGCTGATGCAGAGGCCATGGAGGGATGTTTCTTACTGGCTTGCTCAGCATACTCTCTTATAGAACCCAAGAGCACCAGCCCAAAGGTGGTACCACCCACAAGGGGCCCTCCCCACTTGATCGCTAATTAGGAAAATGCCCCAAAACTGGATCTCATGGAGGCACTTCCCCAACTGAAACTCCTTTCTCTGTGATAACTCCAGCTTGTGTCAAGTTGACACAAACCCAGCCAGTACACCCATCATATTAAAGTAAATAAACTAGGCTCAGAACAATAGATATCACATTTTTTCTCATTTGTGGGTAATAAATTTTTATACATATAAAAAATTATGTTATGTACACACACACACACACACACACACACACACACATATGCACACGACATGAAAATAGAGAGGAGACTTAGAAAAGGAAGAAGACCCAGAATTTCTTTTGTTGTTGAGAATAGTTTTAGCTATCCTGGGTTTTTTGTTATTCCAGATGAATTTGAGAATTGCTCTTTCTAACTCTGTGAAGAATTGAGTTGGGATTTTGATGGGTTTTGTGAATCTGTATATTGTTTTTGGCAAAATGGCCATTTTAACTGTATTAATCCTGCTGATCCATGAGCATGGGAGGTTTTTCCATTTTTTGAGGTCTTCTTCCATTTCCTTCTTCAGAGTCTTGAAGTTCTTGTCATACAAATCTTTCACATGTTTGGTAAGAGTCACCCCAAGGTACTTTATACTGTTTGTGGCTATTGTGAAGGGTGTCATTTCCCTAATTTCTTTCTCAGCCTGCTTATCCTTTGAGTATAGGAAGGCTACTGATTTCCTTGAGTTGATTTTATAAGCTGCCACTTTGAAGTTGTTTATCAGCTGTAGGAGTTCTCTAGTGGAGTGTTTTGGGTCACTTAGGTAGACTATCATATCATCCCATTGGGTGCCATATGTAGAGGCCAGCTCACACATCTTAATCGTAGGTTCTCTGGAAGGAGAGATGGGTAAAGGAACAGGCTGCAAGAGAAATTACATGGAGAGACACAAAACACATGGCTTTAGGTTCAAGTCTCCATCTTTAATCATTATGCCGCTCTCCCAAGAAACAAAGGCAGACCAAGCCCCTCCCCTAAAGGCTGGAAACCAGTTCTTCTTGTTCTTCAGAGGTAGGTGGTCAGGTTGCTGGCTGCTATTCTTGAGAGCAGTGGGCAGGGGGAAGTCACATGCAAATAATAATAGTTTGACTTCTTCCTTTCCAATTTGTATCCCTTTGACCTCCTTATGTTGTCTAATTGCCCGAGCTAGTACCTCGAGAACAATATTGAAAAGATAAGGAGAAAGGGGGCAGCCCTGTCTAGTCCCTGACTTTAATGTGATTGCTTCAAATTTCTCTCCATTTAGTTTGATGCTGGCTACCAGTTTGCTGTATATTGCTTTTACTATGTTTAGGTATGGGCCTTGAATTCCTGTTCTTTCCAAGACTTTAAGCATGAAAGGATGCTGAATTTTGTCCAATGCTTTTTCAGCATCCAATGAAATGACCATGTGTTTTTTTTCTTTCAGTTTGCTTATGTAGTGGATTGCATTGATGGATTTCCGTATATTGAACCAAGCCTGCATCCCTGGGATAAAACCTACTTGATCATGGTGGATGATCATTTTTATGTGTTCTAGAATTACGTTGGCAAGAATTTTATTGAGTATTTTTGCATTGATGTTCATAAGGGAAATTGTCTGAAGTTCTTCTGGGGGAATCAGTATCCCAGACCTCAAACATTACTACAGAGCAATAGTGTTAAAAACTACATGGTATTGGTACAGTGACAGGCAGGCAGATCAATCGAACAGGATTGAAGATCCAGAAATGAACCCACACTTGGCCACTTGATCCTCGACAAAGGGGCTGAAAACATCCAATGGAAAAAACATAGCCTTTTCAACAAATGATGCTGGTTCAACTGGAGGTCAGCATGCAGAAGAATGTGAATTGATCCATCCTTGTCTCCTTGTACTAAGCTCAATTCCAAATGGATCATAAAGCCAGACACTCTGAAGCTAATAGAAAAGAAACTGGAGAAGACCCTTGAGGACATCGGTACAGGGGGAAAGTTTCTGAACAGAACACCAATAGCGTATGCTCTAAGATCAAGAATTGACAAATGGGACCTCATAAAATTACAAAGTTTCTGTAAGGCAAAGGACACCATCAAGAGGACAAATCGGCAACCAACAAATTGGGAAAAGATCTTCACCAACCCTACATCAGATGGAGGGCTAATATCCAATATATATAAAGAACTCAAGAAGTTAGACTCCAGAAAACCAAATAACCCTATTAAAAAATGGTGTGCAGAGTTAAACAACAAATTTTCACCTGAAGAACTTCGGATGGCGAGAAGCACCTTAAGAAATGCTCAACTTCATTAGTCATTAGGGAAATGCAAATCAAAACAACCCTGAGATTTCACCTTACACCAGTCAGAATGGCTAAGATTAAAAATTCAGGAGACAGCAGGTGTTGGCAAGGATGTGGCAAAAGAAGAACACTCCTCCATTGCTGGTGGGGTTGCAAAGTGGTACAACCACTCTGGAAATCATTCTGCCAGTTCCTCAGAAAACTGGGCACCTCACTTCCAGAAGATCCTGCTATACCACTCCTGGGCATGTACCCAGAGGATTCCCCAGCATGTAATAAAGATACATGCTCCACTATGTTCATAGCAGCCCTATTTATAATAGCCAGAAGCTAGAAAGAACCCAGGTATCCCTCAATGGAAGAGTGGATGCAAAAAATGTGGTATATATACACAATGGAGTACTATTCAGTCATTAGAAACAATGACTTCATGAAATTCTTAGGCAAATGGATGGAGATGGAGAACATCATACTAAGTGAGGTAACCTGGTCTCAAAAGATCAATCATGGTATGCACTCAATAATAAGTGGATATTAACCTAGAAAACTGGAATACCCAAAACATAATCCACACATCAAATGAGGTATTTGTTCTGGAAAGACTCAGTGAAGCAGTATAAGGCAAAACCAGAACAGGGAAGTGGGAAGGGGTGGGTGGGAGAACAGGGGGAGGGAAGGGGGCTTCTGGGACTTTCAGGGAGTGGGGTTCTAGAAAAGGAGAAATCATTTGAAATGTAAATAAAAAATATGTCGAATAAAAAAAAAGAAAAGGAAGAAGACCAATGGGAGTTGGGGGATGGAAGAAGAAAAAGAGAAATGTGAAGGTGCTTTTTAATATGTTAAGTACAAGATAGCCTTGAGAAAAAAATGTATTCATGAAATCTAGAACTATGTACGAAATAGGCATCATTAAAAATTTTAATCCACTATGAACAATAAGGAAAGATGTGGGTAAACATAAATTGTGCTTGTGAAAGCATATGATGGGGCCATATGTATTAGTGTCTGTTAGTCAGACATGTGCTACATGAGCTGATGAGCAATCAGTACGCTAAAATGGGTGGGGACATGAGGGAAGCATGAGAGCATTAGTGGGCTGAAGCTCTGTGATAAATAGTGACACTGCAGATGTTATAAACAGTGAGAAGTGCAAGACCAAGGCACTGACAGCTGCAGGTCCGGTAAGGTCTTGCTTTTTAACTTGTGCATGGCAAATTGATTCTTCATCCTCAGACAGTGAGCAAAACAAGGCAGTCCTCTGGGTCCTCTGATATAAGTACATCATTCTTCTCTGCCACCTCAAGGCTGATTGGTCCCCAAAGGCCCAACTCTCTATGCTATCACATTTGAATTTACTTTTCAGTATGTCAGTTGTGAGAAGAGGGACATAAGATGCAGATCATAAGACCGGGATTACGTGAATGATAGCTGTCATATGGGAAACACCCTGTGTGCTCTACGTGAATGAGGATCTGGGTGATGCTCACATGAATAGAGATTGAAATTGACATTTCATTGTGTGTCTCCCAAGAAAGGAGCGAGAACACTAACCACTGTTTCTTTTATATGTAACAGGCTACAGCATGTTGGTCAACTTTTTATTTCTCCCTCCTATAATCTCCAATGTACAGGAAGAAAAGTTGCTTTTCTGAGAGACTAAGCTCTTTGCTGAAGGTCATGAAACTACCAAATGGCAAAAGAGGAAGAGAACCCTGCCTTAGGCAGAAAGCCTATCCAGTATGTATCTCCTCCCTGATATGACTTATTTTAATAATTTATCTTTTATGAATACACATCCTGATTGATTTTTTTCATTTTCTATTCTTATTATCTTGTTAATTTGGAAGAACTATGTGTACACATAAAGTTTTGGTTCTGCAGGGTGTTCAAATTCTCTGTCTACTGGAGAAATCCCCACACTGTCAGCCAGTGCTGCAAGTGTGGTAAGAATTTAATAATACATATTATTTGGCTCAGTAGTACATCTTGGAGTTTATTTAAAATCACACATTCAGCCTGCAACCAAATCCTGTTTAGCCTTTTCTTCCTGCATCTTACTTGAGGCTTACATTCAGCATAAACTTTCTCTGCTAACTTTTTCTGGCCTTATCTATAATTGCTCCAGTACTTTGATTCTTTTCCATATATTTTCCTACATAATCTTCATGCTTTTTAATGGTACAGTTGAGCCAGAACTGCACACAATATTCTAACACAACCAATTCTTCATGAGAGAGTAGTTCAAAGAAAATGTCAAGAACTATTTTGGGTAAATGTTTGGACTCCAGCTCAGCATTGCAAATGGTCACTTATTTTGAACAGGTAAAGATAAAATTAACTGTAAAAATTCAGTTATCTGTTTATTTCACTTTACTTTGTGTCTCATCAGTCAAAGCCCGGAGAGAGAGCAGCAGAGGAAGAGATTCCCCGCGGCCATCCTCGCTGCCTGCCTGGACCGTAAAGGGTCACAAGGTACTGTATCACCCTGAGCTTTAGATCTCTGGTGGTGCAAACCGCCAGGGGTCTGCCTGTGCCAAAGAACTGAGCACATAAGCGGTCTGTCTGCCAGTCCGCTGGGCATGGGGCCTGTGTCCTGCCCAGAGAGCAGCAGAAGGAGAGAATTCCTGCAGCCATATTCACTGCCTGCCCGGGCAGAAAAGCATCACTAGGTACTGTATCACCCCGAGCTTTAGATCTCTGGGGGTGTAAACTGCCAGGGGTCTGCCTGCTCCAAAGAACTGAGCACATAGGCAGTTTGTCTGCCAGTCCACCAGGCTTGGGAGCCTGTGTCCTACCCAGAGAGCAGGAGAAGAAGAGATTCCCCGTGGCCATATTCGCTCCCTGCCGGGACAGAAAAGCATCACTAGGTACTGTATCACCCTGAGTTTTAGATCTCTGGGGGTGCAAATCTCCAGGAGTCTGCCTGCACTCAGGAACTGAGCACATAGGCGGTACATCTGCAAGCTGGTCGGTCGCGGGACCTGTGTCCTATGTGAGAATCAACAGAGGGAGTGACCCCCACCACACCATCTTCGCCCCATAACAGAGCAGGCAGAGAACATCTGGTTCACCTTGACAACCCAAGTATAACATTGCTTGAGGCAAGACTGAGCAGGGCTCCAAAGGCACAAAAGAGGAAGGCAGAATATCAGTTATCTGTGCCAGAGGAAACCCAGTCATCCAGTGTTGCAGAAATAACCTTAAAGATGCACAGTAGGTTGAAGCACCAGCCAGTGACAATAAGACCATCTAACACCAGGGAGAACTAGATGGCTAAAGGCAAACGTAGGAACGTTACTAGCAGAAATCAAGGCATTATGGCAGCATCTGAACCCAATTCCCCAACAATACCGAGTCTTGGATACCCCAACACACCAGAAAAACAAGAGTTGGATTTAAAAGCACTGGTAAGGATGCTGTTAGAGGAACAAATGAAAGACATAAATAAATCTCTTAAAGAAATTCAGGAGAAAAATGATCAAAAGCTAGAAGCCCTTACAAGGGAAACACAAAAATCACTTAAAGAAATTCAGGAGAATATGGGTCAGAAGGTAGTAGCCAATAAGTAGGAAATGCAAAAATCACTTAAAAAAAAATACAGGAGAAGTTTGATCAACAGGCAGAAGTCATGAAAGAGGAAACACAAAAATCGCTCAAAGAATTAGAGGAAAACACAAACAAGCAAATGATGGAACTGAGCAAAAGCTTCCAGGATCTAAAAACAGAAGTAGAAACAACTAAGAAAGCACAAAGGGAAACAATTTCGGAGATAGAAAACCTTGGGAAGAAATCAGAAACCATAGATGCAAATATCAACAACAGAATACAAGAGATAGAAGAAAGAATCTCAGATGCCGAAGATACCATAGAAACCATGGACTCAACAGTCAAAGAAAATGCAAAATGCAAAAAGCTTGTAACCCAAAACATCCAGGAAATCCAGGACACAATGAGAAAGCCAAATCTAAGGATTATAGGCATTGATGAGACTGAAGATTTACAACTTAAAGGGCCAGCAAATATCTTCAACAAAATTATGGAAGAAAACTTTTGTAGCCTAAAGAGAGAGATGCCCATGAATATACAAAAAGCATACAGAACTCCAAACAGACTGGACCAGAACAGAAATACCTCCCGTCACATAATAATCAAAAGCCCAAATTTACTAAACAAAGAAAGAATACTTAGGGCAGTAAGCGAAAAAGGGCAAGTAACATATAATGGAAGACCTATCAGAATTACACCAGACTTCTTACCAGAGACCATGAAAGCTAGAAGATCCTGAGCGGAGTTAGTGCAGACTCTAAGAGAACACAAATGCCAGCTGAGACTACTATACCCAGCGAAACTCTCAATCACTATAGATAGAGAAACCAAGATATTCCATGACAAAACCAAATTTACACAATATCTCTCCACAAACCCAGCCCTACAAAGGATAATAGGGGGGAAACAACATTGCAATGAGGGAAACTATACCCTGGAAAAAGCAGGATATTAAGATTCTTTCATGAAACCCAAAAGAAGATAACCACACAAGTATAAAATTAAAATAAAAAATGATAGGAAGCAATAACCACTACTCCTTAATATCTGTTAACATCAATGGTCTCAATTCCCCAATAAAAAGACAAACTAACAGACTGGGTATGTAAACAGGACCCTACATTTTGGTGCATACAGGAAATACACCTCAGTGTCAAAGACAAAATCTACCTTAGAGTAAAAGGCTAGAAGACAATTCTACAAGCAGATGGTCCCAGGAAACAAGCCATTCTAATATCAGATAAAATTGACTTTCAACCTAACGTCATCAAAAGAGTCATGGAAGGTCGCTTCTTGCTGGTCAAAGGAAAAATCCAACAAGAAGAACTCTCAATCCTGAACATCTATGCTCCAAATACAAGGGTGCCCTCATTCATAAAAGAAACTTTACTAAATCTCAAAGCACACATTACACCTAACACAATTATTGTGGGTGACTTTAACACTCCACTCTCACCAATGTACCAATCAGGAAAACAGAAACTAAACAGGCAAACAGTGAAACTAATTGAAGCTTTGGACCAATTGGATTTAACAGATATATATAGAGAGAGAACTTTTCATCCCAAAGCAAAAGAATATACCTTTTTCTTAGCACCTCATGATACCTTCTCCAAAATAGATCATATAGTTGGTCACAAGACAGATCTCAACAAATATAAGAAGACTGAAATAATCCCATGCCTCCTATCAGATCACTATGGAGTAAAAGTGGTCTTTAATAACAATAAAAACAACAGAAAGCCCACATACACATGGAAACTGAACAATACTCTACTCAATGATACCTTGGTCAAGGAAGAAAGAAAGAAAGAAATCAAAGATTTTTTAGAATTTAACAAAAATGAAGGCACAACATACAGAAATCTATGGGACACAATGAAAGCAGTGCTAAGAGGAAAACTCATAGCTTTGAGTGCCACCAAAAAGAAATTCGAGAGAGCATACACTAGAAGATTAATGGGACAACTGAAAGCCCTGGAACAAAAAGAAGCTAATTCACACTGGAGGAGAAAAAGACAGGAAATCATCAAACTCAGGGCTGAAATCAATCATGTAGAAACCAAGAGAACCATACAAAGAATCAACAAAACCAAAATCTGGTTCTTCGAAAATATCAACAAGATAGATAAACCCTTAGCCAAACTATCCAAAGGGCACAGAGAAAGTATCCAAATTAACAAAATTAGAAATGAAAAGGGAGATATTACAACAGAAACCGAGGAAATTCAAAAAAATTATCAGATCCTACTACAAAACCCTGTACTCAACACAACTGGAGAATCTGGAGGAAATGGACATTTTCTTAGACAGATACCAAATACCAAAATTAAACCAGGATCAAACAGACCATCTAAACAGACCCATAACCCCTAAAGAAACAGAAGGGGTCATAGATAGGCTTCCGACCAAAAAAAGCACAGGAACAGATGGTTTCAGTGCAGAATTCTATCAGACCTTCAAAGAAGACTTAACACCAATACTCTTCAAACTATTCCACCAAATAGATACAGAAGGAACACTACCCAACTCCTTCTACAAAACCACTATTACACAAAGATCCAACTAAGAAAGAGAATTTCAGGCCAATATCCCTTATGAATATTGATGCAAAAATACTCAATAAAATTCTTGCCCACCGAATCCAAGAACACATCAAAACAATCATCCACCATGATCAAGTAGGCTTCATCCCAGGGATGCAGGGATGGTTCAATATACAAAAATCCATCAATGCTATCCACTACATAAATAAACTCAAAGAAAAAAAACATGATCATTTCATTAGATGCTGAAAAAGCCTTTGATAAAATTCAGCATCCTTTCCTGCTAAAAGTATTGGAAAGGACAGGAATTCAAGGCCCATATCTAAACATAGTAAAAGCAATATACAGCAAACCGGTAGCCAACATCAAACTTAATGGAGAGAAACTTAAAGCAATACTAAAATCAGGGACTAGAAAAGGCTGCCCCCTCTCTCCATATCTTTTCAATATAGTTCTTGAAGTCCTAGCTAAAGCAACTAAACAACATAAGGAGGTCAAAGGGATACAAATTGGAAAGGAAGAAGTCAAACTATCACTATTTGCAGATGATATGATAGTATACTTAAGTGACCCAAAAAACTCTACTAGAGAACTTTTACAGCTGATAAACAACTTAAGCAAAGTGGCTGGCTACAAAATCAATGCAAGCAAATCAGTAGCCTTTATATACTCAAAGGATAAGCAGACTGAGAAAGAAATTAGGGAAATGACACCCTTCATAATAGCCACAAACAGCATAAAGTATATTGGGGTGACTCTAACCAAACAAGTGAAAGAACTATATGACAAGAACTTCAGATCTCTGAAGAAGGAAATCAAAGATCTCAGAAAATGGAAAAATCTTCCATGATCGTGGATTGGCAGGATTAATATTGTTAAAATGGCCATCTTGCCAAAGGCAATCTACAGATTCAATGCTATCCCCATAAAAATCCCAACCCAGTTCTTCATTGAGCTAGAAAGTGCAATTCTCAAATTCATCTGGAATAACAAAAAACCCAGGATAGCTGAAACTATTCTCAACAGTAAAAGAACTCAGGGGGATTCAGTATCCCAGACCTCAAACTTTACTACAGAGCAATAGTGATAAAAACTGCATGGTATTGGTACAATGTCAGGCAAGCAGATCAATGGAATAGGATTGAAGTCCCAGAAATGAACCAACACACCTATGGTCACTTGATCTTCGACAAAGAAGCTGAAAGCATCCAGTGGAAAAAAGATAGTCTTTTCAACAAATGGTGCTGGTTCAATTGGAGGTCAACATGTAGAAGAATGTGAATCGATCCATTCTTATCTCCTTGTACTAAGCTCAACTCCAAATGGATCAAGGACCTCCACATAAAACCTGACACACTGAAACTAATAGAGAAGAAACTGGGCAAGACCCTTGAGGACATGGGCACAGGGGAAAAGTTCCTGAATAGAACACCAATAGCTTTTGCTCTAAGATCAACAATTGACAAATGGGACCTCATAAAATTACAAAGTTTCTGTAAGGCAAAGGACACTGTCAAAAGGACAAAATGTCAACCAACAGATTGGGAAAGGATCTTCACCAACCCTAAATCCGACAGAGGGTTAATATCTAATATATACAAAGAACTCAAGAAGACAGAACCCAGAGAACCAAATAACCCCATTAAAAAGTGGGGTACGGAGCTAAACAAAGAATTTTCACATGAAGAACTTCAGAGTGCTGAGAAACACCTTAAGAAATGTTCAACATCATTAATCATTAGGGAAATGCAAATCAAAACAACCCTGAGATTTCACCTCACACCAGTCAGAATGGCTAAGGTCAAAAACTCAGGAGACAGCAGGTGTTGGCAAGGATGTGGAAAAAGAAGAACACTCCACCACTGCTGGTGGGATTGCAAGATGGTGCAACAACTTTGGAAATCAGTCTAGCAGTTCCTCAGAAAACTGGTCATGACACTTCCTGAGGACCCTGCTATACCACTCCTGGGCATATACCCAGAGGAGTCTTCAGAATGCAATAAGGACACATGCTCCACTATGTTCATAGCAGCCCTATTTGTAGTAGCCAGAAGCTGGAAAGAACCTAGGTGTCCCTCAACGGAGGAATGGATACAAAAAATGTGGTATATTTACACAATGGAGTACTATTCAGCCATTAGAAACAATGAATTCATGAAATTCTTAGACAAATGGATGGAGCTGGAGAACATCATACTAAGTGAGATAACACAGTCTCAAAAGATCAATCATGGTATGCACTCACTGATAAGTGGATATTAGCCTAGAAACTTTGAATACCCAAGACATAATCCACATATTAAATGAGGTCCAAAAAGAATGGAGGAGTGGCCCCTGGTTCTGGAAAGACTCAGTGCAACAGTATAGGGGAATACCAGAACAGGGAAGTGGGAAGGGGTAGATGGAGGAACAGAGGGAGGGAAGAGGGCTTATGGGACTTGCGAGGAGTGGGGACCCAGAAAAGGGGAAATAATTTGAAATGTAAATAAAAAAATATCAATAAAGAAAAAAAAATTTTAAAAAAGCCCGGAGAGACTTGAAATCTGAACTGAGATAAACTGACAAATGGCAGGAGGGATATACACACCTGATGGTGTGCATTGGAGCAGAGGTAATATTGTCCTGGGGCAACAGCTGCAGTCATAATTTTTCTGGTCTACTGGAAAGTAGCTGTTTAAGGCTGGAGGAGCATGGATTTCATAGTCCATTTCTGTGGCATGAATTTAAGAGTCTATTTCTTCAGCCCTCTTAATTATTCCATAATCTACTTAATATTCAGTTACAAATCTCTTTGCTTTGGCTTTTGAGACAGGACCTCATTTAGTAACCCAAGCTAATCTAGAATTCAGTCAGTGGCCCAAACTGGCCTCAAAATCATGGTAATACTGACTGCTCCCTTCCCCAGGGCTGGGATTATATGCATGAGCTACCATGCCCAGCCCTTTATAATTAAACCACAAAAAATGGATTCAAATTTTGCAACTGAAGTTTTTAACTCTACATTTACCTCTTAAAGATGAATGTGGAGAACATGTGTAACTGTTCAAATCCAGTCCACCTTTCATGTTCTTCACTATGCTTGTTTCAAAACTCAGTGTGGAAACAACCAACAAACACATTCCATATTTGGAAATTTGTTATTCTCTTCCAAAAGATGTACATGTCTTTTGTGATGCGGGAAAAACTTTCCCTAATAAACAGAATCTCTTGGAACACTTTTTAAGTCTATGCTGAGCTGGTGTAGGAGAGACACCATTCAGAAATTGGAAGTAGCAGAGGGGAACTGCAATGCAGATGGATCTTTCATTCCTCTCAAGGTGATTTCTTGTCTTCTGAATACACAATTAGAAAGCTGTCAAAACAGTACCATGTATTAATGCCCATTTGGAGGCTGTGTCCTCCACACAGTCACTGGAGAGTCAAGGCCATTTGGATCACAGAATCTTAAACAACATTGCCATCACTGCCCAGAAGCACTGTGAAATCAGATTATGCAACAACTCAGTTAAGATCACAAAATAAACTTTCCTTCAAGTGTGTAACAACTGTCAACAAGCTGCCACCAAACCCACTGCACACCCTTCTAAGTTTCATTATCATAATTAGCAGTTGCAACATTGTAAATCATAGATATCTCAGCTTTAGTGATGTTTCCCACCAGTAATTCAGTAGGACTTTTCCTTAACATGAGCTATAGCATTCTGTAATATAAAACATCCATTATCATGGATATCTAGACAGAATTTTAATGCTTATATAAGATGATTTTCAATATTGTATGTATCCTTCCTATCAAATGAAACAACACTCTAGCTGTCTGAATACACCTTGATTTTAAAAGGTAAATTACAAAAAAAAGGAACACCAATTATTCCTAGATAGCTCAATCAACAGATACAGAAATGCAGAAATATACCAGCACCATCTTTGATGACAAAGGAAAGACAAAACACACAGACAAGGTTGAAATTGGCACTAACTTTCTAACTGTTTCTCAGACTGTTGTTTATTGTAACCTACCCAATTTAGTTCTGAATACTTTTCCCTTGACTATCGTGGTCCAAATGCCTGCATTCATAAAGCCATTAGCCATTGTGGTCTAAATGTCTGCATTCATATGGTGAAATCTAGGAATCTGAGCAAATGGCACCTTTGGGAATTGCTTAGATTTATGTCATGTGAGTGTGGACCTCATAATGGAGATTAGTGAAATTGCTTGTCACTTTTGTCATGTAAGAACCTGGTAGATGGTGCCATTTACAACAAGAAAGCTCTCTGGAGATATTCTAGTTCTGCTGGTATCTTGGCCTGGGACAGTCAGCATCCCAACTCATGAACAAGTCAGATGTTCAAGCATTGCCCAATCGGTGCTATTTTGATAATGGCCAAAACAGACTGTTGTCCTCTGAAAGAACTTGCTCTGGTAATAGTCACTAACAGTCACTGCTACCATCAAGAGGAAGGGAAAGGAGGTAGAGAGTAAAAATGCAGGAGAAAATGACAGACAGCAGAGGAATTTGCTTCTCTGGGGAGTTCAGCACTCAGCAACCACAAGCCTGTATCACCTGGAGCATACCAAGCCCCTAATGAGGACAATTTAATCACTTAAATATTTATGGGCACAGTCTTGTGAAGGACAGGACTGACTGCTCCTCTCTGCATGCAAACCACACTACCATGTGGTCAGAACCTCTGAAATACCAAGATGTGGATTTCCATCTGTTAAAACCTGCTTCCCCCATTCATCTCTGACCCTCATGAATAAAACAAATGGAAGACACAGATGCAGGAGTGTGTTCCGGGGTGATTGGAAATGACCTCAAATTAGAGCTATACAATGAGAAAGGAGCTTTCCTCCTTAAGAGCATTGTGAATCCTGTGCAAAAGATTGTTTCATTATTGCAATTTAGTAAAATCTTTAAATAACAAGAGGAAGAATTAGATTCAGCTCTGTGTCGGCATTATTTGCATCACTGGCCAGAAAATAGGATTTGTGCTTTAACCTAGTGGCAAGTTTTAAAATAATTCTAACCAGCTATGCACGCCCACACGTAAAATACTCTGAAATTCTGCCATCTTGTGGGAATTTAGAAATATAATAAATGATTAGGTTCAAGCCTCCATGTGTTTCATAATTTACCGTGTTTTTGCAGCTGTGACCCCTGAATGAACAGTCTGAAACAAAAAATCCACTAAGGGGAAACGTGAGTTCCATTTATTTCTCTCATCCCAAATTTGAAAGACAAATTTGCATTACCCTTCACATCATTGATTTAAAGGTAACAAATAGGTAATTGAAAATCATTTATACCTGGAAGAAATTTTGGAAAAGTTGTAACATTCCCCTCTCATCTTTTAAACATGGACCCTCACAGGCCTATTTTAGAACTGATGGTTCTACTGACCAATTAGTCTTTTCAGTTTTCATGTAGTATAATAACTCAAAAGTAATAATACACTTTTATACCCTTTTCATTGTTCTCTCACCCTGTGCTTTAATGAGCATCCTATTATTCTCAATGTTTTATCCAGGTGCAGTCTTTGCATCAGTGTGGTTGTTTTCTGGCTGATCATTATGTAGCATGCACATCATTCTACATGCAGATCAAAACTGTTAGCATTATGTATATTTCAGATGTTTCTTCTTCAAAATCTGTGCAGCAAATGCACTGAGAGCAACAATCTATAGGACACATTTCACAGAATCCATCCCATAGAATAGGAAGAGTCTTCAAAGGGTGTGTACAGAAGGGAGAACTTGCGCCTAGTCAAACTAAAGCATGAACCTGTACTATTTCATCAACTAGTTTTGGGGGCACAGTTCCCAAGAAACTGGCAAAAACATAGTAAGTCCATTTTGAAGAGCTCATTACTCAAAAATGAGCCTGAATTGCCAACCAAAGGCGTGGTGGTGATAATGGATGGAACACAGGGATTAAACAGATATCATTAAAGGTCACATCAGAATTTTAATAGTTAATAAGAGACCTCAAGGTCCATTTAAAGGCTTGCTCTCCAATGTGACATCCAATTTGGCATCCGCTATCGCACACTCTGAGACTGCAACTCCCTTCCCATTTTGCTCACTGGACAGGAGGTAAGCAGGCCCTGTGCTCCCTGGGCCTGTGCCCTCAATCTTGAACCTCCAGAATCATAAACTAAATGAACCTTTTCTTTTTATAAGTTAATTATCTCAGGAACTTTTTAATTACAATGGGAAACTTACCATTAGGATTTAGAATTGAAAAATGCCTGTGCACTCATTCTGCAAAGGTATTGACTTCATATTAGCTGCCAAAAGTATAAATAATTTAATGTAAAAGTTGGCAAAAACTCTTCTGTTAGGCACAGTATTCCATCCCCTCATTTTAAGATTAGTGATATAGTTGGTAATCATTTATCAAGGTAGCCTAATATAACCCTAAAGTCAACTTAAATTTGTATTTAAAAATAATTTAGCATTTTATGAGATAAGTTGCCAAATTGTAACTTAACTAAACTACTAATAACATTAACGTGCATAATCTGAACCCTAAACCAGAAGCCCAGATATAGAAGAGAAGAGAAATGTGAGAAGGACTTTAAAATAGTCGTCAAGAACCTAGGTGGTTGCAAAAATAACTCACTACATGCCTAGAATTAAAGTTGCTAGTTCATATGATAGGAACTTCCAAATAAGCAATAAGAATGCTGGGCAGTGGTGGTACACTCCTTTGATCTCTTCACGCAGAAGGTAGGGGCAGGTAGATCTGAGTTCAAGGTCAGCCTGGCCTACAGAGGAAGTTACAGGACAGCCAGGGTTATACAGAGAAACCCTGTCTCAAAATAAATAAGTAAATAAATAAATAAATAAATAAATAAATAAATCCCAGAAAATGCTCCAACTTGTAATAAGGATACATGCTACACTATGTGCATAGCAGCCTTATTTATAATAGCCAGAATCTGGAAAGAACCCAGATGTCCTTCAACAGAGGAATGGAAATGATTCCCAAGAAGGAAGAAGAGGGCCCTGATCCTAGAAAGGCTTGATGCAGCAATGTAGGGGATTACCAGAACAGAGAAGTGGGAGGGGGTTGATTGGGGAATGGGTGGAGGGAAGAGGGTTTATGGGACTTATGGAGAGTGGGGAACCAGGAAAGGGGAAATCATTTGGAATGTAAACAAAGAATAGAAAATTTTAAAAAGGGAGAGTTTACAATAAAAAAAAAGCAATGAATTCATGAAATTCTTAGGCAAATGGATGGAACTAGAAAATATCATCCTCAGTGAGATAACCCAATCACAAAAGAACACACATGGTATGCAATCACTGATAAGTGGATATTAGCCCAAAAGCTCCAAATACCCAAGATACAATTCACAGAACACATGAATCTCAAGAAGGAAGACCAAAATGTGAGTGCTTCAGTTCCTCTGAGAAGGGGAACAAAATACTCAAAGGAGCAAATATGGAAATAAAGTATGGAGCAGAGACTGAAGGAAAAGCCATTCAGAGACTGTCTTATCTGGGGATTCATCCCAAAAACAGTCGCCAAACTCTGACACTATTGGGGATGCCAAGAAATGCTTGCTGAAAGGAGTCTGATATGGCTGTCTCCTGAGAGGCTCTGTCAGAGACTTATAAATACAGAGATGGATGCTCACAACCAACTATTGGACTGAGCATGGGATACCCAATGGAGGAGTTGAAGAAAGGACTAAAGAAGCTGAAGGAGTTTGCAACCTCATAGGAAGAACAATATCAACCAATCAGACCCCCCAGAGTTCCCAGGGACTAAGCCATCAACCAAGGAGTACACATGACTCCAGCTGCATTTGTAGCAGAGGATTGTCTTGTCAGGCATCAATGGGAGGAGAGGTCCTTGCTCTTATGAAGGCTTGATAGAAGCCCCAGCATAGGGGAATCGAGGGCAGGGAAGTGGGAGTGGCGTAGGTGGAAGAACACCCTCATAGACGCAGGGGGAGGGAGGATGGGATAGAAGTTTTCTGGGAGGGGGGAAACCGGTAAAGGGGATGATTGAAATGTAAATAAAGAATATATCCAATAAATAAATAAATAAATAAATAAATAAATAAATAAATAAATAAATGTAATGAGATGAGTATATAGACTCTATCCTGTTGCTACTTTGTTTCCAACCCAATTCCCCAGTAAAAGAAATCTCAACTCAGTCAGTAACAACACAAGCTATAAGCCTAGATTGGGTAGATCTCCCACTACACTACTCTATTTCCATCTATTTTATCCCATATAACTTGCAGTTTCTTCAGGCCACGAGCTTCTCTCTCTACAGCCTCTTTGTCATCCCCTGTAACAACTCTCTGTCCTGTTGATCCCCCATGACTCCTCCCCTAAACTCCTAGCTCCTCCCCCATCCTCCTGTGCAATTGGCTTAAGCCTTTATTTGAAAAGTTAAGGTGGGGAGAAGGTTCACAAGGTTCTGCAGCCTCTGAGGAGTGGAATCAGCATCAAAATACAAGCCCAGGGCAGCACTTCCCCCTTTCTGTCCAATTGAAAGACTTTTATCTCAGGCACCCATTGTGTGCAATTATTACCAGCCAGGATGGTGTAACACCCAGTCCATCAATTTTTATCAATTAAGTAGTACCTCTGTCATCTATCCAAACTTAAAAGACTTATAATTCTACACCTGACTCAAGTCCTGGCTTTAGATTGTAACCCATCTCAAAACCATCCTCTCAAATCTGTATCATCTTTCTAAATGCTAAACAGCTTGGACTGGCTATAAGACTATTAGTCTTCAAACTTGAAAGTATGAGAAACACAAAATATAGCTTCTAAAACTTAGTCAATTTATAGAGACCAATGATCACCTGGACGGGCCCTATACGTCAAAACATTGGAGCATCAGTCTTCAGTTCTGGCCCAGGATCATCTGATAGACCTTGGTAATACAGAATTTTGAAAGGCTGATTGTTCTGTCTTGGCAGAGATTATCAGTCACCTATTTTGCATAGTGTGTCCCTTTTTTGGACAGTATTTGTCTATAGATGAAATGAGGCAATTCTTATCTGGTGACTATCTCACCACAATTGAAGCAACTCCATTGATGCTCAGTTTCTTCTTTGAATTCATGAAAAGGATGCTGTCAGGAGCAGACAGGTCTCCAGTCAAATTATCTTTAATAAATAAATGTCAATAAACGTCATATTTTGTGGACTTCTGATACCTTTGAAGACCATCTATCTACCTAAAGCATTTCTGAACTGTTAAGCCTTGACTACTCTCAGCCACTTCTAGTCAAAATAACTTGGGAACACCCTTTTAATTAACTCACAACCACGATTTTGCTATCTGGCTATTAACTTGTATTACTTACTCATCTAAAAACAGTTTATAATAGCAGTTATAGAAGAACTGGATCTAAACCTTGTATTCTTAAATGTGTTATATAGTCACAGTGCCTACATGGGAGTAATAATATTAATCCCAGTTTTATATCAATAATAAATTTATACCAATGAAAACCCTAGATTTACATCAAATAAATTCTGAACCAATATTACAGATTATAACTTCAATTTTGTATCAATTATAAAGTCTTCTACACATGTAAGATCTGGCAATGTAATTTTTTGCTTAAAAGTGCATTTGTTAACCTATCCCTATTTGTCTTTTTCTATAATTTCTATGATATTACTATATCCCCCTTTTCCTTTTCCACCCCCTTCTCCTTTGCCTAAGAAAGAAGGATAGAGAAGAGGAAAGGAAATGTAGAAATCCCTGAATTTAAGTTTTTTTACTATCCCACTTCTTCACATGCTCTGATTCATGTAATAATTAAGACACAGAAGGGCTCCTTCACCTTACATAGCTTGCTAACTACTCCCCTTTTGTAGTAATAAAATACAAGACAGAATTGGCTTAAAGGGAGAAGAGGTTGCTTTGATCTCATGTTTTTAGTTGAGTCCAAGTTCGCTTAGCCCTTATATTAGGCCTCTAGTAGGATAGGACACTGAGGAGGCTTTCAATGGTGAAAACAGCTTATTCACAAAGGGAAGAGAGAGAAGGGGCTGAGGTCCTAACAATCCTTTCAAAGGCATGTCTTCAATGACCTAACCATTTCTTAAAACTTGTTTCTTCTTTCTAAAGTTTCTAAACTTCCAGATAGTGCCACAGAGCAAGTTCCAGGACAGCCAAGCCTTCACAGAGAAACCCTGTCTTGGAAAGAAAATAAGCAACAGTAATCAAACTAATACCCTATTTTCAAGAGTAAAGTCAACACATATGTATACCTAGAGTGACCAAACCTCATAAGGAGTTATGCTCAAAGTCTGAATATCCCATCTCTACCTGAAAATATAGAATAAGTCACTAAAGTTTTACTCTAGGAAATATTGAGAACCACAGAGCTTTGCTTTTTCTTGTCACTCCCCAGGGATTTATACATGCCAAGGTGGACAAGGCCGTAGGAAAGAGCTTAGCACAAGGAATGTGATTGGTACAATTTTGCATAGGATCCAAAAATTCAGATTCTTGGAACTGAAGAGATGGTTCAACAGTTAAGAACACTGGCTAATCTTCCAGACAACCCAGGATCAATTCCCAGTACCCACATAGCAGTTCACACAACTGTCTAACTCTAGTTCCAGGGTATCCGATGTCCTCACAGAGACATACATGCAAGCAAGACACCAATGCACATTAAATACATAGAAATAAAGTTTTAAAGATTCAGATTCTGAAAATGCATGGTAATTGAGATAGAAGTGCAGAAAGATGGGTGGGCAAATATTCAAAACTAAAATTATTTTTATTGCCAGCTTAGGCTATTATCTTTCTTAAAAGATCAAAGAGAATTCATAAAATAAGTCCAAACATAGAAATCCAAGAAGTGATAGTTTTGCTTTCCTTTCTTAATATAAGTACCTGTTTTAGTTACTTACCTAATGCTGTGATACCAGGAAGAGTTTACTTGGATTACAGCTTGAGAGAACAAGAGTCCATCACCAACATAGCTGAGATCCATGACCACAGGTAGCTATGGCAGCATGAACAGCTGACAGCTCCTATCTGGAACCACAAGCAACAAGCAGAGGAAGAAAATTCAGAATATCATAAGCCTTTCAGCTCTTAAAGCCCACCCCTAGTGACAAGCTCCCCCTGAAAGGCCACACCTCCTAAGTGTCCCCAAACAGTGCCACCAACTGGAGCCAAACATTCAAAAGCCAGAGGTATTGGTGAGGAGATATCATTAAAATCATCATTTAAATAAATGAAAGACAATAAAATCACTACTGACAGTTAACAAGTTTACATGTTTCTCTCATTAATAAAAGAACATCCTGTAGGATAACCTATTATTTTAAAGAGATGAGCTTGAATGTTTGAACAGATGGGATATGGGAGCTGAAATAGTCATATAACATGTGTAGGTTGCTAAGCAGGAGGCAGAGACATCAAATTTTCTGTCCTATTCATACTTGTTGTATGAGTTCTTATTCTATCCTAAGGTGGAAATAAAAGCCATGCTAACTACTTATATATCTCAGAGGAATAAAACCAGTAGAAAATGGCCAACAAGTCAACTGAAGACATGGAACATTTCATGTTAATGACAATAAGAAAGCATCCTGCTGACCCTGTTGTGGCTGAGATATAAGTTCTGCTTCCTCAGAATCCTTTGCCACCCAAAGCTTCAGGATTTGTCAAAGCATTGGGATCCAAGTACATGCCAGTAAAAAGTAGCATTCGGCCTACCCGAGAGCAGCCCTTGCCAAAGCGTTCAATATGAGGCTAAGTAACCACAGACATTTGTGAAAAAAACAGTGATTTGTGGACTATATTAAACTGGTAAATCTGTATTAAAGTGTTTACCTAGCATGTACAATAACATAGGTTCAATTCTTAGCACTAGAGAAAAATGAAAGAGCTGAAACAGGTAATTGAGAAGCAGGTGTTGTCACTGTCATTGCTGTTTTCAGTTTTAGTATCCTTTGTCCTTTTCCTTGAAATGTTACTCTCAGATGATTTATGAAATGTTTACAACGTAGTTATAACTTTGTGTTCACTGTCTTATTGAGTTCTCATAACAATTCTGTGGGATAGCTATTTATAGCATTCCTCTTTTATTAATAAAAGTAGTTGATATTCAAAATGCTACAGAAGGCCAAGGGCTGTGGCGTGGGAGGCCAACTGCAGCCCATATGAAAACATCCTTCCTCCTGAATTGGCCTTTTTCACTGTGATGTTTTCTCTGCAATCTCCTTAAAATTTCTAAACATTTCTTTATTTTCTTCTTGTCTTTCCTCCTTAGCTACTATTGATCTTCATACTGTTCCAAGAGAAGAAACACCTAACAAGCCTAAAGACACAATATACCACCTCTCTCTTTCTCTTTCCCTTCATCCCCACTCCTGCTTTCTCACTTTCACTCTCTTTCTCTCCATACAAGCACACACATACAGACACAAAAACACACTCTACACAAATACATACATATATACATGCATACATACATACATACATACATACATACATACATATAAACACATTGTTTTAGTCAGGGTTTCTATTCCTTCATTAACATGACCAAGAAGTAAGTTGTGGAGGAAAGGGTTTATTCAGCTTATATTTTCCACATTGCCAAAGGAAGTCAGGACTGGAACTCAAGCAGTTAGGAAGCAGTAGCTGATACAGAGACCATGGAGGGCTGTTTCTTACTGGCTTGCTTCCCCTAGCTTGCTCAGCTTATAGAACCCAAGACTACCAGACCATGGTACCACCCACAAGGGGGCCCTTCCCGCCTTGATCACTAATTGAGAAAATGCCTTACAGCTGGATCTCATGGAGGCATTTTCTCAACTGAAGCTCCTTTCTCTGTGATAACTTCATCTTGTGTTAAGTTGACACACAAATCCAGCGAGTACACACATGCATACATACCACATCTAGATCACACTCTACACACATAGCACACACCATACCCCCACCCCTCAACACACACCGGCAGTATGCAAATTTCAACCAATTGCAACCCTGAGCTATCTGCCAGCCAAACACCCATGAGGACTGTGATTGCCTATTCTGAATGTGAAATTATGAGCCATGATTCTTTTCATTTAATATCTCTGACCTAAAGGGAAATGTCAAGAGATTCCCATTGGGAAAGAAGTCTTGGCAAAAATCCAAATACTTGGATTTATTTTGTTTCTGTTCTGAGGCTGGGAAATGCTTTCAAGTGCCTGCAAAATTTTGCTCTATTGTGAACAGTACGAAGATGCTCCACCTCTTCCACATCTCTTCAAGAGCTCACCGAGGTGAGTTTAAGAAACAACCCTGTAAAGCAGCGTATGTCTCCCTTCAAAGGAGTTGGCAGACTGCTGGATGTGCTGATAGGAAGTATGGCAAGCCCTACAAGCTCACAGCAGCTTCTCAAACAGATTTTACATTTACCCTGTGGCCAGAGAAAAAACGGAGCGGGAGCAGACAATGAATTGCCTTTCCGTGGCTCGCCGAATTTCTTTTTCAAGTGAACGTTCATGAGTTTTTTTAGATATCAAAGCAGACAATATGTGTAGGAGTTTAAGGATAAAGAGAAATGGTTTCTGTGGAAAACAAAAGGAAACTTTCCAACAAGTCTAAGACTCTTACTGCTTTTACTTCTGAAGACCTGGAATTCTTGAAGGACGTTCAAAGACTAGGGAGTAGGCTGCAGATTCAAGTGAATGAAAGTTAAACTCATGGCCAGACCCACAGCCTCCAAACAGAACCATCTACTAACACCTTTGTTAACTATTACAGTGTTAATTACAAACCGGGTATTATAAAAGAAATTTTTGTAAACAAATCTATTCCTTTGTTGAAAATTGGTTTCCATTTACCTTTCAGTCCTAGTGGAGATGGAGAGTGGCTAAATAAAGCCTTTCATAATTTCCTGTCAAATATTCACAAACTATTATGAATCTTTCCTCCTTGTTAAGAAATAGCTTTTAAACGTTCAGTACTGCATTTCTTTTCCTTGAGTCTTTCTCGCTTCTCTAGTAATTGCTTCTACCCAAGGCCAATATTAGAACTATTTCCTACAGAAAATGTGACTAACAATAGAGATCTTAAAATAGTAATATCTAACTCTTGGGTATCAGCTATTTCTAATAGAATTAAGGAATTATCATAGATAATTACTCACTCATTTGTATTTATTATTCTAATTCTGATTAAGAGACTTACTCATTTACCCAAGTTTGAAAAGGTGTGATGCTTAGTGTTGAGTGTCAAATTATAAAATCAAGCAGGTTGCTATCTGGCACATTTGTTAGGTCTTATCTTGATTGTGTTAGGTGATACAGGAACACCTATCTTAACTGTGGATAGGACTATTCCCTCTGCAGGATCCTAGAATGCATAAAATAAAGAAAATGACTTAAGTGCTAGCGATTCATCCTCTCTGTTTCTTGTCTATAAATAAAATGTAACAGGCTGTTTCAAGCTCCTGCTATCTTGACTTCCCTATTGTGGAAGACTGTGCCTTCATGAAACTATGAGCCAAAAGTTCTCCTTTAAGTTCCTTTTTTCAATATATTTTATTTTGACAATAGGAAAACTAAGATGGAAGGGGTCTTTTTTTTGATACCCATGTTAGAATAGATTTAAAAATCTCTTTAATCCACTAAATAATTCAGTAAATATAAATGTGATGAAATAATATTCAATTAATTTTATGACATGGAATTTTAAACTTTTCTCCTAAGGATTTAGGCAAGGAATAAAAATTGTCATTTATGAAGCATACAAATTCTACCATGAGTAAAGTTATAAAAGCTGAGATATAAAATAACCCTTTAGAAATAACTAGTTTAGAAATAACTGTTTCTAATGATGTATAGATGAGTTCCACTACTAATTGCCATTATACCTTCTTTATATTACCTGCAGTTATATCATTATCCAGCAATCTACATTTTATTGAACTAGTTACTAGTTGTAAACATGGCACTAAAAAGAGGATAAGGGATTTTTTATTTTTAATTAATCTCTTCAGAAATTATTTCTCTGTGTTCCTCACCCTTTGTAGTGTGTATAAAATTAGATCAAACAATGAGAGACACTATACTAAGTAACCTTTATTCTGTACATCACTGCTAGTATTGCTTGATTCAATGTAGATTCTCCTATAAAATCCAAAGAAGGAGATGTAAAGTCCTCAAATTCTTATGTCACTACCTGGAGTGACTATCAAGGTATTAGAATGGATGGGGTAAGAGAACAGAAGGCAGAGTAGAGGAGTGAGTATAGGAAAGAAAAGCTAAACACTAAAGATCTGTGAAAATGTCAAATGAAAACCTACTGTCATAGAAACTTCCTAAAACACACACACACACACACACACACATCCATAAATAAGAATCTCAGCTCAGTGCCAAGTAGGGGTTACTTCTTTTCTAGCCATTGGTCATGAGGTCCAGTACCAACTTCCCAGCATTAGAGACTATTGCCATTGCTGGTTATCCTGGAAAACTTGACAGTAATGCCCTATTAATGAAGACAAGTATATAATACTTGAATCATATAATAGGAAGAAATCGAGTTGGTATCAGTCCTGAAGCTTCATTATTACTGTCTAGCTTTTTATAGTGTTGTAAGCTTTTATCCATGACACCAGAAGAGAAAATTCAACAACAGTCTTACCCAGATGTGAACACTGAGAACTTCGATAATGAATGGCCTGCAAGATGTGCTCATTGGTGCAATAGTGATATAACTATCATGGGAATAACCAAAATAAATAGATTTAAGCCCACTCCACAAGACAGAACTCATGTCTACAACCATCAACTGATCCAAAAAATAACTCATGGCTGCCTATGGCATAGACTCTAATGAGAACATAATACAATTGTGCTAAATAGACCTAGTATGATAGGTCTTCTAATTTTTGTCTTTATACTCATAGATTAGTTCATCATTCACCAGAGGTTTCTTTTTGATATAGCTAGTAATTAGAACAGAGACCCACCTAGTAAATATGCATATAATTGGAAACTGCAGAGTGTTCAACTCTAAATAGGATATCCATATCAAACCCCTTCTCCCAAGGATCAGGATTAATCTCAGAAGATGGGGAAGAAAGACCTTAAGAGCCAGAGGGAGTGGTGTCTGTGACAAACTAGATTTGCAGAATATAACCATGTCACTGCACACATGAATTCATAGCAGCTGTGACTACATGCATAGACCTGCACAAGATCAATCAGCTAAAATCCAAGATTGAATAGGGAAAGAGTTCATAAGTCCATGCATAGGTGAGGGACTATTGGTGAGTGATGTCTGCTAGGAAAGTTTCCATTGAAGATGTAGCTGCTGAAAGGCTACTCATGATCCAATAAATAATTCTATGCCTATTCATATACAGGTAGCACAAAATGGTCTCAGAGGATCTTTCTAAAATTTAAAATACACCAGAAGTTTAAAGGGAAAAGTGGTGGAGAGAATAGTTCAGACATTGAAGGGTAGGGAAGGTGGAATAGATTTAAAGAAAATATATTATGTACTTGTAAGAAATTCTCAACAATAAAAATATAGTCCAAATTTGCATTATATTTATGCAAAAATTGCTAAAGAACAAACAATAAGGTTTTTAATTTAAACAGAAGTTCTTCAAAAAAAAACCTATTCTTTAGGGAAATAATTTATTATTTTCCCTGTACTTGTAATTAGGCTAAATGTTATTCATACATTATAGATTAGAAACAAATTCATGTGACAAAATGACCTTAAGAAGGTCAAGTAAAGGTGAACTCACACCTGTGATTCCACCTATTCAAGAGGAAGAAGCAGAAGGATAATTCATTTGAGACCTGACTATGTTAAAGTTACTTTCAGGACAGACCTGGGCAACTTGCCAGCAGCCTGCTTCAAAATATTTTTTTAAGGCAGAAAATATAGCTTAGCAGTGGAGATCTTTTCTAGCATTATATGAAAACCATGGGTCCACCCTTGTCCCATCAGGAGAGAACAGCAGGTGTTGACAAGGATGTGGAGAAAAAGGAACACCTCTTCACTGCTGCTGAGATTGCAAGCTGGTACAACCACTCTGGAAATCAGTCTGGCGGTTCCTCAGAAAACTGAGCATAACACTTCCGGAGGACCCTGCTATACCACTCCTAGGCTGCTATATCCAGAGGATTCTCCAGCATGTAATAAGGATACATGCTCCACTATGTTCATAGCAGTAATATTTATAATAGCCAGAAGCTGGAAAGAACCGAGATGTCCCTCAACGGAGGAATGGATACAAAAAAAAGTGTGTATATATATATATATATATATATATATATATATATATATATATACATACATACATACACACACACACACACACACACACAATGAAGTACTATTCAGCCACTAGAAACAAAGAAATCATGAAATTTTTAGACAAATGGATGGAGCTGGAGAACATCATCCTAAGTAAGGTAACCCAGTCTCAAAAGAACACTCAGGGTATGCACTCACTGATAAGCGGATATTAGCCTAGAAGCTTGGAATACCCAAGACACAATTCACATATCAAATGATGTCCAAGAAGACAAAAGAAGTGGCCCCTGGTTCTGGAAAGGCTCAGTGCAGCAGTAGGCAAGTACCAGAATAGGGAAGTGGGAAGGGGTGGATGGGGGAACAAGGAGAGGGAAGAGGGCTTATGGGACTTGCTGGGAGGGGGATCAAGGAAAGGGGAAGTCATTTGAAATGTAAATAAAGAATATATCAAATAAAAAAGAAAGAAAGAAAGAAAGAAAGGAAGGAAGGAAGGAAGGAAGGAAGGAAGGAAGGAAGGAAGGAAGGAAGGAAGAAAGAAAGAAAGGAAGGAAGGAAGGAAGGAAGGAAGGAAGGAAGGAAGGAAGGAAGGAAGGAAGGAAGGAAGGAAGGAAGGAAGGAAGATTAAGAAAAGAAAGAAAGGGGAAAGAGGGAAGAAGGGAAGGAGAGAGAGAAGAAAAGTAAAGGAAAAGAGAAAACAGGAAGGAAATCAGAAGAGAAAAGAAAGAAAAAATGGAAGTTGAAGAGAAAGGAGAGAAAGATGCAAAGAAAGGGAGAAAAAAGAACAAAAGGGAGGGAGAAGAAAGGAGAGATGGTCAAATGCTAGAGTGAAGATTCAGGATACACTCTACCATGCTGTTTCAACATTATGGCATTGCTACAAACAAGAGGTTTTTATAGTATAGGGTGAAATAGCACAAGTTTCAAATCTACAAAATAACAATTAAATGTTTTCACTTTTTTTTTTTTGCAAAGTTGGAAAATATATATTCTGGAATGGTTTGTATGTACAAAACAGCCCATTGTCCATTTGTTCCAAGTACTAACACTGTAATTATAGTGAGGTTGGCTCCAAAACCATGTGTGGCACATTTCTCAGGTCTCCTGTGCATCCACAACCTAACCTAGTTCTCCAGTTAATCCACGGGACTTGAGTATTGTATAGTCCTGACCAGTCTACAGTGCTATTGTGACAGAACATTAGAAACTTGGCTATTTAAACATCACAAATGCTCTTCCTCATAGCCCTAGAGGTTTGTACCCTAAGATCAAATGAAAAGTCTAAGATCAAAGGAGAACAATAGCAAGAGGTGAAGAAACAAGGATGGGTACATAGCACTAAGGAGGTTTACCTAAAATTCTGTATTATACATGAGTATATTATAAATGAAGTTATACTACTCCAGGTGACAATCCTTCCCCCCATAGACTACCTAACAAACAAACAAACAAGCAAGCAAACATGAGAATAAGGCATGAGAGACACTTGAATATTTGGTCAGGGGAATAGAAACAATTCTTAACACAGTATAGTCTACTTCCATTTGTCCTCAGTTGCCTTCTATAACTCTGAAACTAGTCTTTCATACTGAAGATATCACATACTTCAGTCATAGGACTTGGAGTAACCAAACTAGATCTTACTAGGAAGCCACCTCTCTGATGACTATGGTAGTACCAGAAGCTACTATCTATACAAGATTCCATGGGAGAAAAGCAACCAATAGTCCACCCAGCTACAATACCAAGAACCACAACACTAACCAGCATGACAAGTTATCCCAAAAACTGTAAGAATGTTGGTGATAACCATCAGCTGTTTAGTAGGACTTAAGGCTCATCGGTAGAGGGAAATTCACTGCAAGCTACTATAGGCCTAGACAACTATTCTTGACCAATGGGGGCCATGGAACTTAGAGGAAATGTTACTATTGCCAGATTTTCTAAATTATTATAATTTCTAAAATCATCCTAAATATTTATTGTTATACTCACAGATGAATGTAGCTCTCGCCTCTTATCAAAGAACCTTGTTTTGCAGCAGATGGGGACCATTGCATAAAGCTGCAACTGACCAAAATGTAAAGAATGACTAAGCTTAGGAGTGTCCTGGTCAAACTGATATATGTACAACACAACCCCTACTGCTAAGGCTCAGGAAACACCACAGAAAGAGTAGAAAGTATGTAAGAGCCAGAGGACCAAGACATCTGCCATAGAAGTGCCTTCTATATATACTAGGAAAGCTGCACCCACAAACTGTCAACAATATGATGACCTAAACAATAACTCACTCATGACAACATCTATTCATGTGTCATTGTGAATAAAGAAAACATTACAATGCCCCACCCCTAAATAAAGAGCTACAGACAATTAATGCCTGCTGAGAAGAGAAAATCAGTGTCCCCAGGAATGACATCCCAAACTGTTTAACAGCAAGTGGCTACCCTAGAAATGAAATATAAATACATATTATATACACATGTATATGTATATATGTATTATATATAATACATACATGGACTAAATGGTCTCAGCAGCATGTTGCATTTAAATATATGTAAATATAATATTTGTAAAATAATTAAAGAAAAAGAGTCCATAAACTTAAAAGGGAAGTAGAGGAGAGATGGTAGAGGTTGGAAGAAGGAGTAGGACAGGAGAAATAATAGAAATGCAATACATGTATGTGACATTTTAAAAATAACATTTTTAAATGAAATGAGCAATTTAAAAAATAATCCCTTGTGGGCTGGTTTTGGATGAAGCAGTTCTCCCTTGATGGGAAAGTGTGCTTCCCACTAGGCCTCACATACCTTCCACTGTGTCCTGAGCATAGGCAATCACTGTTGTCTCCTCTTCTTAGAACATCAGCCTTAAATTATTAGAGCTCTGCTTCATGTACTCTTAATAACCTCCTTGAAATCTGTCTCCAAGTGTAGTCACACGAGGGATAAGAGCTTCACCACAAGAAATGTGAAAAAGAAGAGTTCAATCTATACCAGAGACATAGTTCTACAGAAACCAAGTAATTCCAGTTACACAAAAATATGTATCATGATGAAGAAATAGCTCAGTCAGTAATGTTCTTGGTGCACAAAGACCTGAGTTTAGTTCCCCAAAACCGATGACAAAACACTGGTGTGGTAGTACTATGAACTGAGATTATAGAGACAGGAGAATTCCTAGAGTTCATTACCCGACTACTCTTGCAGAATTGGTGAACTCCTTGTTCAGTTAGAGGCTCTGTCTCAATAAAAGGTGGAAAGAGACATGGAAAGACACTTGGTGTCCACCTCTAGTTTTCGTGCATACCCCCCCACACACATGTACGTACACACTCATATGGATACAAAAAAACAAAAGATAAATTTAAAAGTTGAATTGTATTATTCAGGCAAAATTAAATCTTTCAAATACTCTAGAGCTTCCAAAACTTCTAATGATAGTATATTGGCCTTCTGTGAAATGTGCTACTGAGTTGAACAAAATAGAGTTCTCTATTTAAGAACCTCAAACTAGTCAATCAAATTTCAGCATCAATCGCCTTAACATACAGTAGAATCTACTAAAGTAATTATTACTAAGAGTGCTTTGCAGACGTACAGACTTTCTCAAGGACAACCCAGTGTTCAGAAAGTCAATCAGTTTGGTCAATTCTATCAATATATATAGTTGACTGCTCTTACCCTGTGTTAGTTAGGGTTGTAGCAGCCACAGAATTGGGTGCTCAGCCATTCTCTGCTGAGCTTAAAACCATGTACATGAAACAATCATGAGGTGCAATCTAGGGAGTCTAAGACTGTAAGACAGTCCCAAGAAAGACAAAAGAGGGGTGGTTCTTTAACATTATTTTATTTATCATAGGAAAAATTTCTACCATGAAAACACCAACATCTTTATAAAAACTAAAAATGTTTACAGTGTTTTAAAAATAAGGTAGTCCATACATAGACCAGTAACCTATCAGAGTTATCACAATTATTAACACCCAAGAAGGGGGAAAATCATTCAACATCATGAGGCTTTTCTAAAATGCATTTGAGAGCATTTCCAACATTTTAAACCACTTGAGCTTCAAAATGCTGTAGGCATGTCTTCAAATTTCAGTTGAATGTTTTCCAAACACAATTGTGATTACTTTTCAAAATGAAACCATGAGTTAATTAGAAATGTAATTACTGTTATTCCAAGTCAGCATGGATTTTTTTTAACTTTTAAGTATTGCTTATAATTAACATTATTTCCTATTTGCATACTCATAAAATGTTTTATAAGTTTTCAGGACCTTTAAGAAAACTGACATCTGATTTTACTATGCTCAAGTAATTATAAAATGAATTTTGTATTTCTTAATTCTTTCCATTTTTATTCACCCTCTGGGTACAGAATCATAATTAATTCTGCTTTTCTCTTTCTAATAGATTTATGTGTATTATCATATATATTAAATTTTCACTTCCATAACTTTTTTCATTTTTATTGCTTTGCACACAGACAATGTGCACTTCATTAAAAACATGTAATCCCTTAGCTGAGACCCAGGCATAATTACAAATCTTTATAATATAATGACATACATGTTCTTCATATTTTATTGCAAGAATCCCCAATTCCATTTGAAAAATTCTGGAGTTCTTGTCATCCAAAACTGCAAACTGAGAAAATGATTTAATAATTCTACTTCTTATGACACACCAATTATGAACACAAAGTTCTGATTTTTTCTCCATTCTACTTTAAAATGTAGTTAATAATTTGCTATGAATATCACATATTTATAATATGTGATATTCATAGCAAATCATAGCTAACACAATAGACAGGACTGATATTATTGGCTGAAGTCTTTATGATGAAGCAATAATTAAGCTAAACTGAGTTTGTCACAGAGAGATGAAAGCCCAAGTTCAGACTTGAGAAACCCAAAGTGCAGAATGAAGTGTAGCAGGGCACCAAGGACAAACGAAAAGGTGGGCCTCCCTGACATTCTCCTTGGTCTTTCTTGAACTTTAGTAATGTTTAGGAATTTTCCCACATTTCATAAATTCCGTTTGGGAGCTCCAAGGATAATGGTAGCATATGAACTGACATGTGTTGTTGTATGGTGGTATGTTGTGTTGCATTGTGTTGTGCGTGCTGTTCTGTGCTATATTTCATGGGGATGATATCAGAATGCCAGTGTGGAGGAATGAGAGCTATAAGCACCCACAAAAGATTGCTGTGAAGTACAGAAAAAGTGAAGTGTGAAGCAATCAGTGCACAGTCCGGTGGGGAACAGTCCGGTGTCTGAAATCTAAGGCTAAGGAGCTTATCTGCAAATTTGTCCTTTCTACCAACTGAAGCTGAGTTCAATAAAGCTTACTTCCTTGCTTCTAGAACTCTCTGTATACTCCTTACAAAATAGCTTCTTTACCTAAACCTAAGTCCAACTCAAAGGCAACTAAATAGCAAAAATATTTAAAATAGTCACCCAAGCCTTGCCCCGAGGTATGCCTAGCATCATTCCCAAGAGCTGACTTCTCCAGGTTTAGAGCACCATTGCCTTCTTTAACATTCTTGGACCTGAAATGGGAGTTTCAAGAGGCCCCTTGAGCAGCTTCTCACACTCCTACAAACTCTATCAACGCCTCTGAGTTTTCCCACTCTCCTTGCCCTTACTTCTTCCTTTGTTCTGAAAAATGTTCTTACTGCTGCTAAATCTACAAAATTGGGACTTTTAGTTCTTTTAACCTTTAAAGATTTCAGTTATTTTGAGTTCCCTGAAAACAAAAGTCCTGCTTGTTTCTTGAGCCCCATTATCACCATAATACAATTTTAAATACAAATCCCTCTGTGCAAAGTACTCAGAGCAATTAAATGTCCTTCTTTCTCAAATACAGTGCCCAAATATTCAGTGGGTCTCTCATAAAATCCAATGATACCTTGTACTCACACCTATTACATTGTTTAATTATTGTTTCACTATACTGAAAAATTCTAAAAGACATGACCTCTATCTTGAATTTTATTTTGTTGGATTTTAGCTAAGTTCCCAAAACATAGTCAAGATCAATATATAGTTTTCAAATGCATACATGGGGGTAGGGACTATAATCACTCTTATGGAAGGCTATCAGTGCCTTAAGCAAAACACTATAGAAGCTATGATGTAGATATGAGATTTGTATGTGATATTGGGTTTGCATCCATGCTTTGCCAGAGATTCTGAGATTAGAGCCTGTGATAGTCGGATGATGGAGTCTCAGTTATGCATACCAGAACCATCTAGTGTCACTTTATGTGGAAAAAGGGAATGCTTCAAAGGTGACTCAGGTTAAAGACATTGAAATGGGAAGATTTTCTAAATTATTCAAATGTCCCTAATCTAATCATATAGCCCTTAAGAAACAGGAACTTTCCCTATCACAAGAAGATGTAACAACCACAGCAGAAAGATGCTATGTGGATGGCTGTAAAGGCAGATATGGAATTTCAAGCTAAAGAACTATAGAACCAATATACAGTGAAGAGGAGGTGCCATGCTAGTGCCTCAATAAGACTGATACAGTCCTATAGCACCTGGATTTCAAACCAGTGTTTTTCTGAGTACAACAGTTACTGAACCACAAGGTAAGATATTTGTGCCAGGGCTGGAGAGATGACTCAGCCATTAAAGGCTAGGCTCACAACCGAATATATAAGTTATTTGTGCCATTTCAAGCCACTAAATTTCAGATAATTTGAATAGCGGGAATCGAGAGCTGATATAGAGCGTTAGGCTACTTTCCTAGAGGCTCCTCTGGTATCACATATAGCAAAATGACTTTAAAGCTTTTTAATGCAATAATAGAAATAATCTCACAGACATAGGTGCTAATATCTCAGCAAGTTTCAAGAACAAATTTACACATTAACTGAATATGGCTCTTCAGAATATCCTTTCCTGTGACCTCTCATTTCTTTTAATTTAGAAGGATATTTGACTGAAATAATAATTAAATAGTTAAAACTTGCTCAGCTATTTAGGATACAGACTATATTTTTTTCTACTTTCATCACCCATGTAAGTTTCTGTTGTTTTTAGTGTAAATAGTACATATTGCTAGTATGCAAACAAATATAACTCCTCTGTCACCATATTTCTAATTAGAGTTTTCCAGTGTCTGCATCAGCTTCTCTGACTGTGCCTATTTAGACAAAGCACAATTAGGTGTGTGGGATATCATCCTTACTCTTCTGAAATTTCATAGTATTGTATCAACTTTATGAATCACCAATAAAAGTGTTCCACAGTCTCCTGCAATAGTAAGTCCCCAGACAATAGTCTAATATTTTGTGAGAATAGTATACCATTCAAGTTTTCCCTGGTAATTACCTGTCTGTAATAAATGGTTCCACAAGAAAACCCTGAGTTGGTTATTCCAAATTCAATAGAGAATTGTCACAGTATTAAATATTCTCATCAAATCAAATTTCAATTCTGTTGAAGAAGGGGTTACAGTAACAAACCCAAGGTACCTGGATAGCAGTTGCCATCCTTTCACTAACATATATTGTAAAATATCACTCAGTGAATAGAGTCTGACAGCAATAAGCATGAAATTGACAATGAAGCAAAGATTCCATTTCACACATTTTCTTTGCACTTTTGTATGTATGTCTATGCTAATCCCAGCATGGAAAATAATTAGGTCTGAAAATCAACCAGAGAAACCAGAGTAAAACTTTATTGTTCTCCTTTTGAAGGTTCATGTACCCACAACATAGGGGAAATGTCAGTTCTCAACACTGCCTTTTCCTATAAAGTACAGCAACTGCCCATCAGTCAGTAATCCCCATCTCTGTCTTTGAGACAAGAGATTTGATATAAATAATCTGAACTAAATATACCCAAGCCTGATGCCTCAGGAGTACTAACATACAGATCAACTTTCAAAGGCCCAGATCAGAAATCCAGAGGATACAGGGAATTTTATATACTGAATACTGTACACTGAGTATTCACTCTTGCAGAACTTTCTGGAAGGAAATTATACAGACACACACATAGGACAGAAAAGCCAGTGACTTCTGTGAAGAGTGAGAACATCACCACACAGAGTAGTGACATCAACACAACCATTGTACCAGTTGGTCAAATTCAGTCATCAAAACTAACCACTTCCCCAAATATATCGGTAAACTAATTTGGATGATCAGAAAGCAAGACTCTTCAGACCTTAATGAAAATAAGTTCAAATTAAAGGAGACCAAAATAAGCAAATGTTAGTAGTGGATACTTGTGAGGAATCAAGGAGCAGTGTTCTTTGACTATGATTTCAGCAAACCTTCACTACTTCAGTTTATAAAATGTAATCCGTATATGTGCTTAAGAAAAAAAATCTGACTCCTCCATTGGGGACCCCATGATCAGTTCAATGGTTGGCTGCAAGCATCTGCCTCTGTATATGTCAGGCTCTGGCAGAGCCTCTCAGAAAACAGTTATATCAGGCTCCTGTCAGCAGGCACTCCTGGGCATCCACAATAATGTCTGTGTTTGGTGACTGTATATGGGATGAATCCCCCAGAGGTGGCATTCTCTGGATAGACTTTCCTTTGTTTCTGCTCCACACTTTGTCTCCGTATTTGCTCCCATGAGTATATGTAGCAGAGGATGGCCTTGTCCGGCATCAAGGGAGAAGAGGCCTTTGGTCCTTTGAAGTCTCAATGCCCCAAGATAGGAGAATGCCAGGGAGAGGAGGAAGGAGTGGGTGGGTGGGGGCACACGCGCATAAAAACAAGAAGAGGGGGAATGGAATATGGGGCTTCTTGGGGAACAAAATTGGGAAAGGGGATAACATCTGAAGTGTAAATAGATAAAATATCCAAAAAAGAAAAAGAAAAACGAAAAGTAAAAAATCTGGCAGAGACCTGCTGGTACCTTGTGATTCAGACATGCAGAAGACAGCACTGCACTGATAGGCAGGCAGGCAGGAGGGCAGGCAAGCTAGGAGGAATCAGTGCAATGAGCCATGTGCAGTGGACAGGTGGGAAAGAGAAACAGGGTGGTTTGTGCACTATGAAGAGAGGCAGAACTGGAGACGAGCAGCAGTAAGGAACAGCCTGATGTCAGAAGCCTGCACTGCCACCTGATACCATGATGATGACTGCACCATTCCAGAGAGGGAATGGGGGTTGTGCACAGGAGATGGCTCCGATGTTGTGAACACAGTAGAGCCATCCCTGTCCCTCACCTTGGCAGCAAGGGAATGCTGGCCCTGGTAGCATGGGTGCGAAACAGCTGGTGGGCTGACCAACTTACCTACCATCCTGATCCAGGGCTTTGAACTCAAAGCCCATGTCAACATCTACCCCATCTATGGATTGCTGAGGAGCATAAAGAACCAAAGCTGCAGGATCAACACAACCCAGGCAACAGTAGAATAAGGAGTCTATGTGAGGGTCCAGTATCTATGCTGTAGCAGAAGCCAGAGGTCTCAAACCAGACCAGTGACTCATTTCAATGAACATTTACAAGTAAAGATTTGTGGACAAAAGGGTAACTATACCGTGTGACACACTGTGACATACTGCAACTTCCACTGAGAGATAAGTGGGTTGTTTTGCTTTTGGGTTTTTTTCTATTTTCTTTTGTGGGTGAGGTTACAAAAAAGGGGGGCAAATACGGAATGACTAGAAAATTAATATGTTTGGAGTACATGATGTGAAAGTCACAAAACATCAACATAAATTATGTTTTTAAAAACCTCTTTTCCTTTGTTGTTGGGTGACCACAAAGGCAGAACACCAAATCATGCTCTGAGTATGAGATTTTTCTGGTTATAGGACCATGAATTGTGTGCTCTTTAGCACAAAGTATCAGAAAAGTTCATGGATTCAAAACCACCAGCACACAGTCCCTTGGGTTTTTTTATGACATACCAATTAGTAAGCCATATTTTCTTTCTTTGTGTGGCAGATGGTGTTAGAGGCAGTTTACAAGACTTCTGCCTCCCAGAAAGATTTGATTCAGCTTGATTGGCTTCATGAATGCATTATCAGGAGACAAAATGAAGACAAAATGATATTATGACTAGACTTTCCAGTTGGTGATCATAGAGTAATCAAATCATTCTAACCAATTGTGTAATGTTCCTCCACAGCCATGGAATGCTCCACAGTACACTAACCAGACCAACCATCCCAGAGCAACAACCAACCCAGGCTGTTTAATGGGATTCGAGATGAATTTTACTAACAATATTGGAAATACAACGAAAATTACAAAATAATGGAATAATACACTGATTTAGTTCAATAATCCTTTTCAAGTACTTTTAACTGGAAAGTGAATTTGTATTTCTATAAGGAAAAAAATAAGCATTTACATTTTCAATAATATATATTCAGATAACTAGTAATTTAACTTTTATATTCCTCTAATTACAATAGCTCATGTGTAAAGGAACTGATTTTATTCACAAATTAAACTCCACAATAGGCAGATGGGCAGCTTTCTTTCAAGTGGTCCTGCAAGGATCCAAGAGCTTTCCTTAGGAAGGCTGCACAGCCTCCAGTGTGGAGTTTGCTTGTGGGCAACACACACAGGTGTCAAGCATAAGTGTGCTGCCCATACAGTTAGCTTTAGCGAATGGAAGGCCCTAGCACACACTAAATGGGCAGTGAAAGTGCACTAAAATGATAGCATCTCAATGTATGGGAAATTTAGTTGCCCAGGCTCTATGGTAACATGTCGCTCCTGCTTGCTTCCAAATACATCATAGGGTCATGCCAGACTACAAGGTAAATTGAAAGGTATGAACTAGATATATTGAGAAGGATATAGATTTAATCAAAGCTGCTCAACCGTGCCCTAGATTACTATGCATCTCCTAGTCTACCTAAAAACCTCATTCTTTTAATGAGACAAAACTCCCTGTTTTCATGAAGCTGATACTCAATTGAAAGAGAGGATGGTACATAAATATGCATATTAGTAGGTGTAGTATATCAGAATTTTGAATTGACTATTCTGTAAATCAAGAAATGAGTCAAGAAATTAGTACTTCCAGATCAAATGGTCAAGGAGAGAGCTTTGCTTCAACTTGGAATGGACCCCCAAACCAAGACTTGGAACTATAAGAGAAGAGCTCCCCAAACCTGAAAGAATGAAATATGACTTCTGTGGCCCGTTGTTTTATCATATGTTCAAGTTATTTTCAGGATAAAATCATGCTTTATTGTTTTAGCTTTAGTTTTAAAAAATTCCATAAATCATATACTCTACATTATTTTAAACCCTCTCTCCTACCCCTCCAATTCCTCCCATGCCCCCACCTTATAGTAATAATTCTTTTTTAAATGATTTTAAAATTCATAGTTGAAATTTTCTATGCTATTGTTTTTCATTTGGGACACAAAATAATTTTATTCATTAATTTATATTTAATTTATAGAAGGTGAATTTTATCTGGACTTTGAAATCAGAAATAAGCATCTAAACTTCCTTTCTTTATTTTAAGTATTACATGTCAGTTTTGCAACTGAACATAGTTCATACCAATGATGTAATGCTTGGCTCACTGGACTGTTGGAATCCTGACTCAAGGACTTACAGATGTCGTCACAAAGAAAAATACTGAGTATTAATTATTCTTTCCTATGGAATACAAAACAATGTGGAGACTTGAACAATTACTATGGCTCCACACATCATCAAATGTATGGATTTGGACATCAGTAAATTTCTTTAAGCTTAACCACTTTAAGGCAGATGAGCAGCTTTCTTTCAAGTGGTCCTGCAAGGATCCAAGAGCTTTCCTTAGGAAGGCTGCACAGCCTCCAGTGTGGAGTTTCCTTGGGTTTCTAGCAATTAAATTTGGGTTTCTAGTCAGTAGTATATGATGTCTAGTTGGGTTCTTGTCTCCTACATTGTAAGGTATCTCCATTTCAATTCCTTTTATATATTTTAGGAACTTGTAGAATAGTATGTTTCCATATGGCATTCAAAGGGTTGTTATTGTTAGCTATGCCTTCGCATATTTCCTCCTTTATCCTGCCCTCCCATTTCTTTCTGCCCCCTCCCATTTCTTTCCTTATCAAATCTTACTTTTCTGGTTTTCTTTTTTGTCTTTGTAACACTATATTCTATTTGAGTTCCTTGGAAGAGTCCTACTTCCTCCCTTATCTTTTATGAGCTATATAACATCTGTGTATCTATTTCTATGGAAAGACAAAATTCAAAGACATGAACTCTAAAGCCTCCTCTTTGTACATGAGTCCCAGTTTCATTATTTGTAGACAAGAGATAACACCTGCATCACACAACTGTACAGGTAACTAAATGGCGCAAAGTCTGTAGAACTATTTTACAAATTGTAATAAATTCTTAAATGAATAGCAAGTATATTATTAATGATGGCAATAGGCAAACATTACCCTTAGATCTTAGAATAAACATTCTTCAGAAGCTGTCCAAAGAAAGAGCAAGACTTCATAACTGTGTAAGTCCAGGCATGCATATATATATGAACACAACAAACAACTTCTTGAAGACAGGAGACAAGTAACACATCAAAATTCTGTATCTGCTCTGACAGTGCATATATAAAACCCAAATTCTCAATTATGCCAGTCTAAGAGGAAAAGGTCCACTCTAGTACTATCACTCAAATTTAACTAAACTGCAGCTAATTTTTAAAATGTACAAGTTCAAAAGCAATTTATAGTATATGTTAAAATATCTGTTTCAACAGGTGAACTTTGTCTATTTGCAAATGAAGAAATTAACACCAACAAATTGCTTTGGATACAGTATTATCACTTGTATGCTGTGTTAATTTACTGCACTAATTAACTTAGTGCCTCACACCAAATCAACATGGCCTCTCTAGGATGATCTTATATTAACAAGGACTATACATAACCTGTCTTGGCTCTTTGATGAGTGCTTCTTGATATGCAGACAGAGATTTCCAAGAGGGTGTCTAAGAAGCACACATTACCATTGTGCACATCATTATGATAGTGTGTACAACTCTACTTTCTTCTATTTAACATTTCTAATTCAAGTGTCTTCAATATTATTTGGAACATACATTTTCCCTCTAGTTTTTATGAATGAAAGAAACAAATGCTTATTTACTATAATACACAGGTCAGGGATGGGACACTAGAAGAAACAGTCGCATTGAGTCCGAAGCTGAGGCATTCTTTAAATTGACCTCAAGAAAACTAAAGGGACTCACTGTAAGATATTGCCCCTCTTTTTTATGAATCATAGTCTCTGCTCTCTACCTCTCATTGTTGTTGTCCTCTAGTTTCTCTGTCCCTGTGTCCTTCGCATCTGAGTATAATTCAGAATACTCAATCCATTTGAATTTCTCTGTGACCATTCATCACAAGTACTATGATAAGCTGATTATAAAATACTAGTTTAAATTTTTGTCCTAATCTAAATTACAAAACCAGAAAAACCTAAAGAACAAAAAGAAAGAAAGAACAAGAAAAATAAAATATAACCTTCATAAAGGTAAAATTGAAAGTAATACCCATGCACAGATGTATGCAAGGAAATTGTGGATGTAGGATATCAGCTAGAGAAAAACAAGCATGAGCAAATAGCAAAATCAAAGTAAAATGATATTTAAAATATAATTATGTCACCACCTATGTTGGGGATTAAGCATACTACTGAGAATAAGTGAACTATAACAGCTATAAATATGAAATCATATAGTAAGAAGAAAGGGTAAGTAGCAAGAAAATACACAAATGTTATCATTTATAAAAGTTAAAGGCATCCTTGTGCAGGAGCCATGCCAATCTCTGTATCATTCCAATCTTAATATATGTGCTACCAAAGAGAACTACGCCCCTCACAATTTTGGAGCAGATGTGCAGCTTGGTCTTCATGTAGGTCCCTGAACAACTGGAGCTGGGCTGTCTTTGACTCTGTTGCCTGCCTTTTGGATCTTCTTCCCCTAGCTGAACTATCTGGTTGGGCCTCAGTAAGGGAGGATGCACATAGTCCTTCTGCTACTTGATGTCCCAGGGCAGAGTGGTACCCAAGGGGGGTTTCTGCTTCTCTAATGAGAAGGGATAATGGGGGGTTAGGAGTGAGACTGTGAGAGACAGGGGCTGTGATCTGGATATAAAGTAAATTAATAAATGAATGAAAAAAAGTTACAATCTGTCTAAAAAATAAAATATCCAAAGAAAAGCATCAAGATTTAGCATGATGACTCGGTGGTTAAGAGCATTGACTGCTCTTTCAGAAGTCCTGAGTTCAATTCCTAGCAACCACCTCATGATTCACAACCATCTGTGATGGGATCTGATGCCTTCTTCTGGTATGTCTGAAGACAGCTACACTGTACTCACATACACACAGTAATAAAGAGTTGGGATGAAAATAGCCTTAATAACAATGATGAAAATCTTACAAGCTACCAAGGTCTATATCCACAATAATGAAAACCTATAACAAATGGGAGAAGATTCTAGAAATTAAGGCTAACACATACACATTATACCACAATAAAAGATATATGCTACACAGGGATTCAAGGAGAGTCAAAGCTACATGGGAAATTTAAAGCCAGCCTCAGCTTTACACTAGGAGTCCAAAGCCAGTCTGTTCTATCTTTAACAAAAAGAATCAAAAAGTAAAATTTATAATAAAAACAGGAAAACTACAAATATCTGTTCACATATTATAGAGAATTTGCATACATAAAACAAAAGTTAGAAAAATAAAAGAAAGCATACAAACCAATATCATAAAATAAGATATCTTAAATCAACTTTTGTAGTCCAAGATATATAAAATGAACAGTCTTCAACACATCAAGATAACTTAATTAGAGTGGTCCTCCAAGAAGCATGTGGGAGGTGGATCTGGGAGAGAGGGAAGGTGGCAGGATGGGGAGGCTGCGGGAGGAGAGGAGGTGAAACTGTAGTATATGAGAGAGGAATCTTTAAAAACATCGAAGAGCTGGCACATGGGATGTGTGCCATGCTGTGCCTGTACTGCACATGACATGGATATTATATCCACGAACTCATTTCCGCTATGGCCACCTGCATAAAGCCTGTACAAAATAAAGAACATCCAAAATTCCCCATGTAGGTGAAGGAGGTACAATACAGGTGCCAGCCCTAACTGGAAAACTACTGGCAGTTAATTGATAGTTCCTCTGAAAGATGAAACCTTTTTTTTTTAAAGAGGTATAACACAGGTAGTTTCCCATGCTCCAGTGAGTGGCCCCAAACTCATATACTTATGAACAATATAGATTGGACATAGTGGGGAAAAGAAAGGAAAAGGGGAGCACAAGATGGGAGGAGGGAGAGGAAGAGGAAGAGTCCAGATTGAGAGGAGGACATGTAGAGGGTGCATACTGGAGCATCTGCAGAGACATGTGGTCATATTTTATTGTATGTACACATGAAATACTAAACAATGGAAACTAAATTAGTTGAAAAACCAATTATCAAGCTTATTATCCTAAAAATAGACCTTTCTCTTGTTTCCCCTCAGATCAATTATCCAGGATCAATGAACTACCAGTAACCATACAAATTACTCCTGGAAAAATAATGAATGGACCACCTAGTCCACTTAACTACTTTCTTAAGCCTTCTCAGGGACCATCTTGGGAAAGGATTCACAGTCAAGCTTTTATCTAAGGAGAACAGAAGATGCTTCAGTTTTGCACCTCCAGATTCCACAGACTCCCTGCTGCCCTGGCTAAACAAGTGACACTAATTAATTTTAAAATATATAAATAATTAGAAATGCATTCTGTGTGCATAGACTGGAAGAATCCATATTACTAAAATGGTTTTTGTTTTTGCAATAACAAGTAAATTCATTCTAAAGTTCACTGACTATCAAGGGACTTTGAAGGGCCATAAAAATCTCTATTTAATATGACTTGCTAAATTAATTTCCCTGTTTCTGCACAAGGCTCCACTAAAAAAGGACAAAGTAAAATAACTTACACTTCTGAGTTTAATCTTACAAAGTAACAGTAACAAAAACTGCCAGGTCATCAATGGCCGAAATACAAACAGACCAGTGAAAACTGAGGGCACAAATACTAAGTGTTCATGTGTCTGGTCAAATGAATTTTGACTACAAAATGGGGATGTGAAATGCTATTAAGACAACTAAATTTAGAAATGAAGAGAAGGCAGAAGCAGGCTGATTGTCTTAAATGTAAGGCCAGAATATTTTTTATGAGTTTCAGACCAACCAGTGCTACAGGGTAAGACACTGAACTGAGAGATGGGTGGAGGAGAAAGATGAGGATGTGGGAGGGACAGAGGGAGGGAGGGAAGAAGGGAGAGAAAGAAGAGATCACCTTCCACCAACACATAAACAGAATGGATCACAAAACAGAGGACAGGCCTAAACATTAAAGCTAGAACTATAAAGCCGTTTAAGGCAAACACACACAGCTCAAGCAGTGCTCTCTGTAAAATATAAATGCTCAAATTACAAAATGAAAAAGTATACAAATCATGTGTACTAGATAGTCCTGCATCAGCTTGATACAAGCCAGAGTCACTGGAGAAAAGGGAACCTCGTTTGAGCAAGTGTCCTCATCACCTTGGCCTGTGGATAAGCCCATGGCACGCTTGCTTGATTGATGATTTGTGTGGGATCCCCAGGTCCCTCTGAGCAGTGCTCACAGACTCCCATGAAAACCCTTTGGGAGATGCCCTTTTTCTATACTTCCTCTTACCTCTGTTGCCATTACAGCTTATCTGAAATCCAAATGACCACTCAAAGTTTTCACTGCAATATTCTATGTTCAGTTTCTAACCAGACATTCATAACATTCTTTGGTGACCTGGTCAGGAAGCATGGCTCCCCACTTCATAATCTCTAATTTTAACCTCATTAAAAACAGTTCTCTAACCCCATAGACATGCTTCAAGGATTCACAGGGGAACCTTTCCTCCTTGTTCCAGGTCGAATAATCACTGGCTGTAGAGAAATCCTGCTCTCAACCTCACACTGAACTGTCCTCATCCTAGGTATACTAAGCCCATGCAAATGATGCGAGTTTCTAACTGATCAGTGACAGTTTAGATACCTCAATCCATACTGTCGTAAATAGGACCTCTTATTTGCACATCCCTCCTCATCTTGTTTGTTCAGTCTTCCTGGTAGAAATGTTTGGAAACTTGATACAAGGGTGCTTCCTTTTTACAAAATGGTGGAAACGCTTTTCAATTTAGACTAAACAAAGAAACTAGAAGAAGGAACAAAATGCTCAGATTTGGATTTATATATAACAATCTACAAACTCTAATACTGTACTCAAGATTATCTTTCTAAAATGAATGAAGCATGAAATAAATTAAAACAAGGCAAGCTCTAAGAAATTCTGGAGTTACCTAAACTCCAGTCAAGCTGGCACAGGGAATTTGTTTACCGTATTTATTAAAGGCGATACCCCAGAGCCACTGATCTAACATTTAAAAATAGAAGTTTTGCCTGAATAAAAATTTAAGCGGAAAAATAAAATCATGACATTTGAAGAAAAATGATTGAAAGTGCAAGTTATTGTGTTAAATGAAGTATATCAAACTCTGAAACACAAATATTATGTTTTCTTTCACATGTGTATCCTTGTTTTTAATTTTACTTTATTTGTTTGGAGGAGGGTGGGTATTGGTTGTGAAACTAGAACAGGACCATAAGAGTCAGGAAAAGAAGTCAGGTAAGATGATTATGGGTAGATACAAAAATAGTACATATGTCATGAAAACAGAAGGGGAGTTACAAGAAGGAGGGAGGGATAGAGAGAGGGACCAACAAGAAGGGAGCAAAGGACAGAGAGGAGACTGAGAAAAGAAGATCAAGAAAAACTAAGTCCTTATCAAATAGTGAAATCCATTACTTAGTGTTGCCAACAGCCTTATCTGAGAAAGAAGCGTACACCGCTTCATCAAAGAGAATTCTGCCCCTGCAGACTGAGGACAGAAGAAAAGAGTGTGCACTTTCCACACCAGGAAAATGGAGGGTCCTGTTTCTTAAGACTAGAAACGGTTTTAGTCTCGTATATTTTTCTATCCATACTTCTTTGTCTTCATTATCCCTGGCAGTGTATTAGATAAACTTTCTATTCTTTGTGAGCATGGTTTAATGATTGCATAGTATCTAGCAATGTAGTTGCTCCTTAATAAAAGCTCAGTACAAAAGGCACTTGGATTCTGAGAGCACTGTCACATGCTGTCTTGTGTTTCCAGTCTCCCCTGCAGAAAACTTATATTTCAGCTGCCTCTTGTTTCATGAAATGAGGTCTGTTATGCATGGAAATGTTGTATTCTGGTTTTTAAGGAAATTAAAAAAGAAGATATGTTTAAAGGACTCTAATTCTTTAGTTGGCTATGTTAAATTTTCATTTGTAAAAGTAATTTCCATCCATAAAAGCAGTTTCTATTCATAAAAGCATCTCCCACTTAGGGGACTAACTTTACAGAGAAAGATAAAAACTCAGACAAGCCTTACCTTTGAGATTTTTTTATTTTAACTGAAACTTTACCTATGCTTTTCTTTGTCTCTGTAAATAAGTTCTGATCCTTTAAAATGTAAATTTTCTTCCTTATCTTGCCTGAGTCATGGGGGATGGGGCATTAAAATGACTAATTAAAAGATTAGTAGACTATAGAGAAAAGTAAAAATCTGCCGTATAAGATGTCTAAATAGTAGATTCACCTATGTTTTTGTCTCTATCTTCATGTGTAGATCTTTGTATGCATGCACATGTCATACTTTATATATGTGCAGACATGCACGTGTACATCACGTATGTGTGCATATTTTCTGTCTACATAGTACCAAGTGACTCAAAATTAAAGTGATATGGGACACAAAGACATCAAATACAAGCAGCTCCAAACATCTCCTACAGGAAATCTACATCCTGTCTTTAGAATTATCAACCTTGTTTCTTCCGTGAGAGTATGAATTCCAATTTGCTCAGAATATTTTTGTACCTGACTTGAGAGAAATATAAAGAAACACACTTGCCCCTCCCCCCTCCAGTGCTGAGACTATATTTACCTCAACTTATCAGCATTTACAAGGACTTGCTTTTCACATACTGCTGTGTCTTATTGCTGTGAATGGATAAGTGGCATGGGGATTGAATAAGTGCTGTGGTAGTTAGAGTATGTTCAGCTTTTCTACATAGCTCCCTTTAAGCCATACTGTTAACTTTAAAATACTAAGAAGAGTGCTTTAAAAAATATAAAAACACTTCCTAGAACCACAACATTAATTATGAATTTGCTTATTAGCAGATTACAGATAGGCTCCTGAAAGAATAATTAGACTCTGCATTTGAGAACATCCTGACCTTGTCTTAATGGCAATGAGGTGAAAGATGCATGATACAAAACAGAGTCTTCTCTAGTCCATCCAGGAATACCTGTGGCTTCATGAAGATGCGTAATGAATGCAAACTGAAGACCATCAATTTCTTCCCATAGAGAATATTACTCTTAGTAAAGACATTAGGTAGAGAAAACAAAAGAAATCATCAAATAACATACTCTAAAACATGGAAACAAAACACACATGGATCTTCATATTTTATTTTGCTACCAAAACATTAATTTTGGAATTTCTAGCAAAGAAGAAAAAAAGGGAGCAGGAGGAATTATCAGATTAAATAATTGTATAGCCAAAATCTTCCATTTCATTCATTTGACATAATTTTTTATTTATTATGAGCTAAACTATTGGTTTCTTAAAGATTAAAAAATAAGCTTAAGACATTATTATATTCCAGCTTATGTTTTTTTGACTTCATAATGGTACAAAAGTAGTATACATTCTGTGGAAATGTTACTAGGCTAGCAAGCTAAAAAACAACATTCCATCCACAATTCAATATGAGTCAGAATAGCATCAGTGCCCACGGTTTCAAGTCATCCACATAACTATGAGGGTAGAGGACCCTAATCTACAGACTCAGTGTACAGTATTGCTAAGCTTTGATATCCAATAGGTTATATTTTCTGGATGCATTTTTAGCTTACACTAGTTTCAGCTTTCCATATTTTTAACAGGATACAACTCCTTCATAAGCAAAGGAACATCCATATACAAACAATGCATACAAAGAAATACAAAAAGAGCTAGAATTCAGACTTAAATGAAGAATTGCTTATCCTATATATAAATAAGTTCACTTTAGAAGAAGAAATGGAAAAATGAAAAAGTGGAGGAGACCAATGACATTTTAACTCGAATTTGAAGAACTAGCAAACAATTTGTTGTAGACAATGGGTCTCAGTATAAAATTATAGAGCTAATTTAGAGGTCTAGATATAAGTATATAATCCCTAGGACAAAATGAAGCCATTTCAGTTATTTTCCTAACACCCCCTTGAATTGATGGCCCAAACTCACAAACTGTATCTTAAACCAGCTATTCGCTGAGATAGGTGGCACAGCTTTCTATAAATTAACTCCTTTGGAGATGCTGTGAGAAAAGGTCTATGCATGCTAGACAATCAGAAGGCCTTCAGCTCTTTGGATCATGATCATACGGAATTTATCTCTCAATAACTAGCAATGAAGGATGGATGACAAGAGTGATAACAAAAATCCTGTAGGTGAACTGGCAACTCTGAGAATGATGTCTCAAAATGACAGTCCAGGCAGAACCTACACATGCACAAGCTATACCAGAATGTGTACTTAGTACAAACATGACCTTAGTCTAGCCAACTCTTTAGGTAGAGACTACCACAGATTTAATCCATGCTTTCTTACTCACAGAATTTATATTTTATCCAAAAAGTGTCAAAAAATTGTTTTTCCATTTCCAAGGAAGGCAGTCACTGAGATTTAACTGAAATAAGTGACTAGAGTATCTGTAAAGAATTATGGATCTGTTGCTTGTAGGTGTCTAAGGGTCAAAATCTTGAAAGATTTTGGGATATGAAATAAATTCTTTTTTATTTTTTAGATATATTCTTTATTTACATTTCAAAACATTTCCCTTTTCCTGACCCCCCCGCCAGAAAATACCATAAGCCATCTCCCCTCCACCTCTTCCCTCTCCCACTTTCCTGTCCTGGTATCCCCCTATACTGCTGCATCAAGCCTTTCCAGGACCAAGAGCTCTCCTCCCTTTGATGTCCAACAAGGCCATCTTCTGCTGCCATCTGGAGTCATGGGTAACACCATGTGTACTATCTGGTTGATGGTTTGTTCCCTGGGGGTCTCTGGGAGTCCTGAATGGCTCATATCCTCTTTCCTTCTATGGCACTGCAAACCCCTTCAGTTCTTTGGGTCCTTTCTCTAGCTCCCCCATTGGGGATCCTGTGCTCAGTTCAATGGCTGGCTGAGAGTGTCCCCCTCTGTATTTGTCATGCACTAGCAGAGCCTCCCAGGTGACAGCTATATCCGGCTCCTGTCAGCAAGTACTTGTGAGCATCAGTAATAGTGCCTGGGTTTTGTAGCTGTATATGGGATGGATCACTGGGTGGGATAGTTTCTGGATGGTCTTTCCCTCAGACTCTGTTCCACACTTTGTCTCTGTATCTCCTTCTGTGGGTATTTTGTTCCCCCTTCTAAGAAAGACCAGAGTATTCATACTTTGTTCTTCCTTCTTCTTGGGAATCATTTGATATGTGAATTGTTTCTTGGGTATTCAGCGTCTGGGCTAATATCCACTTATCAGTGAGTGCATACCATGTGTGTTCTTTTGTGATTGGGTTACCTCATTTAGGATGATATTTTCCAATTCCACCCATTTGCTTAAGAATCTCATGAATCCATTGTTTTTAATAGCTGAATAGTATTCCATTGTGTAAATATACCACATTTTCTGTATCCATTCCTCCTCCATTGAGGGACATCTGGGTTCTTTCCAGCTTCTGGCTATTATAAATAGGGCTGCTATGAACATAGTGGAGCATGTGTCCTTATTACATGCTGGAGAATCCACTGGGTATATGCCCAGGAGTTACAATAGAAGAACCAAGATAAATCATATTGTTGATTGGATTGCATATCTTGATTGGGTAGCTACAGAACAAGTTCTGGGACAGCCTGGACAAACTGAGACCCACTCTCACACACATAAACAAAAACAATCTTAAAAAGGCATTATGAGCTAAGAAGTAAAATAACCAACGTTTTATAATTAGATAAGCTGAATTCAACATGAAATAAAAGAGGCTTATACTAAAAATTATAAAACACTACTAATAAAATTGATTACTACTAAGAAAAACTTGAGAAGTGAAGATGTTACATTTCAGTTGGTGCTTTGAAATCTCAACCAAGATCCAAGAAGATTAAAAAAAAAAAAAAAACCTGATAAGATATTAAAATATCTGCAAAGAACCTAAAATAGCAATATACATTTTCTCCAAAGGAAATAAAACAGTTGAAAGATTTATACTAATTGGTTTTGTCTTTAAATGAAGCTTTGTTGATCCAAGCAGCATGGCATTAGCATGAGGGAAACAGATAGACATGGGAGAGAAGAGAAACTCCAGAAACTTCTACTTTTATGGTCAGTGGGTTTTTTAATAAAATCTACAGTAATTCAACATGTAATTTCAGTCTTTGTACTAAAAGGCATTGGACCCATTAGATAATGATGCATGAAGTCTTACTACCCACCATTCACGCGCAAATAACTCCAGTGAGTGACTGTAACTTTAATTATTTCAATGACTATTTTTATTTTTTATTCAATATATTCTTTATTTACATTTCAAATGATTTCCCCTTTCCTTGATCCCCCCTCCCTGTAAGTCCCATAAGCCTTCTTCCCTTCCCCTGTTCCCCCATCCACCCAGTCTCATTTCCCAGTCCTGGTATTCCCCTACACTGCTGCACTGAGCCTTTCCAGAACCAGGGGCCACTCCTTCCTTCTTCTTGGACATCATTTGATTTGTGGATTGTGTCTTGGGTATTCCAAGCTTCTAGGCTAATATCTGCTTATCAGTGAGTGCATACCCTGAGTGTTCTTTTTAGACTGGGTTACCTCACTTAGGATGATGTTCTCCAGTTCCATTCATTTGTCTAAGAATTTCATGAATTCATTGTTTCTAATGGCTAAATAGTATTCCATTGTGTATATATACCACATTTTTTTGTATCCATTCCTCCATTGAGGGACATCTGGGTTCTTTCCAGCTTCTGGCTATTATAAATAGGACTGCTATGAACATAGTGGAACATGTATCCTTATTGCCTGCCAGGAAATCGTCTGGGTATATGCCCAGGAGTGGTATAGCAGCTCCTCCGGAAGTGTCGTGCCCAGTTTTCTGAGGAACCACCAGCCTGCTTTCCAGAGTGGTTGTAGCAGTTTGCAATCCCACCAGCAGCTTTAACCTTCCTTTTAGCCCATGGCCCACCAGAGGTAGTGGAAAAGAAACAATAAGAGGGAACCTCTTTAGGAAGTTTCTTTGAAGCAACTCCCATCTGTGTTGACTGGAAATCTGAAGCTCAGTTCACAGCTTAGCAATGGCAGCTCAGTCTACTTGCAAACACTTCACAGATTCACCAGCAGTCCAGTTCGGCAGAATCAGGACAACAAACAAGAATCAGCAGTGGGGGCACTGCCTAGCAGAGACAACCAGGTCTCAGCAGAAGTCAGCAGGAGGGACCAGGAGGAACGCCACCTGTGCTTCTCTAGTTGAAGCAAAGATCAACAAAGATGCAAGATCAACAAGCATTGTAAAGCTAGCTCCATAAGCAAGCCCAGCTCAGCCTCCATTACAGTCCATCGAGTCCATTTATACCCCCTCCAAACATCACGTGTCCTCCAAGGAGCCTGCCCCAGCGTGTGTCTTGCCTCATCACATGCATCTGTCTCAGGTGACATCATTCTTCTAACCAGCCCGAGTCTGCACAAGACTAGTAGCAAGAACTGAAAGCACACCACCAGAAGTTTTTTGGTGCATTTCTCTATATGTAGTCCCAACAAAAGGAGCACAGCTATGCAATGTAAGGTGGACCAATACATGTGCATCTTTCGCGAAGAATCCTTCATCATGTGCTTGCTTTAGCAGAACATCCTTTCATTTTATGTCCACTTCAGGAAAAGTTCCTTCAAGAGTCTGCCTTAGCCTTTCACCTGTGTCCACTTTAGGAAAACACTCCTTCATGGGTTTGCCTCAGCAAAACCCCACCCAACACAGAGTTTCCAAAAACCCTTAAAATTCCACTTCAGATGACAGCACCACATGTAAAATATGAAATATGAAACTTCCAGAAGAAAATATATCTGAGTAAACTGAAGTTATGCAAAAATTTCATAGCACCATATCCCCCCCCCAAAAAAATAGCATTTAAAAAACATTTGGTCTTCAAATACTGTTTTGAAATGAAAACACAAGGCACAAAACTGAGAGAAAATGCAGCTATCACACACATAAGCAAATAAACTTAGCTAAAAGTAGGCAAAAGGCGATACATGAACAGTCAACAAACACAAGTTGTTGACCCAAACCTGACATGCCAATGCTGTCTTAAGCATTGTTGAAACTGCAGACTGTAGTCATTCTGTTGGGTTATCTAAAAAATAATTAGAAGGTCTGTCAAACCAAGAGATACAACGGGAGGGAAGTAACAGAAAGATACCTAGAGTAGGAAGAGGGAAGGGGTCTGAGATACCTAAGTTTCCCCATAATTTCTATGTTTAACGCTTACCTAGTATTATTCCTATGTGAAACCTGCAACCCAAATTATACCTTTTTGTGAGAACTTCAGTCAAACTGAAGATCTCACTGCATCTCAACACATCAGTAATCGTTCTTTTAAACCCCGTGTATTCTGTGGGTTTACAACTCAACCAATGACACAGCATAGTGAAACCTCTCACTGCTTGTGGGTCGCTTGATAAATTTCATTGAAAAAATCCTCAAAAATGAATTATATATTTAATATATGACTTAGAACATGCATCTCTAGAGACATGGTGACATATTTCACACCAATGCTTGAATGCTGATGACCGAAAACTGCAGAACCCAACACTGAAAGTGCCTCTAATATCCACCTTCAGGTGATAAAAAAAAATGCAATATATCCATATAATGGCAGAGTGCTCAATACAATGAGAAAGGGATTCACTGAGAGTTTACGGACTCACAACTCTGGTGAATCTGGGAAAAGTATTTATAGAAAAAAGTGGAAAAAATGCTGAACAGAAAGCCTATGCAATTAAGATTATAGAAAAATAAAACTATGACAGAAAACAAATCCAGGGATATCAGAAGCAAACGGCTTGGGTACAGAGTGACTTTGAGTGTCATAGGGAATTTTCTGTAGGATGTAAGTATTCTGAATCATGGTAGTCGATGTGGTTTCAGCAGCATGTGTATTCCTCAAAACTCGTGAAATGATTATAGCCTATTGAACGTGAATTATACTTCAATACATCTACTCAAAGATAGTAGCACATTTAAAATATTTAGAATTAAATAAAAGATGGGCTTATAATCCAATATGCACAGCAATAATGCAAGCTATTTTATCTATATGGATTGAGAAGTATGCTGTGGCGGAATTGTGAGTAGATATGACAGATAATTTTGCCTGGCTAGATGTCAATATTCTGTCTGATTACCTCACCTACAATACATGCCTTGTGGTGTGACCTTATGACTTTGAGGAAACACACACATTATATACAAAGAAAATTATTTTCTCAGATGTACTCACACAGTTACCGTGATGCTTTCAGAAACAACCATTCAGAAGGTTATAAGATAACTTTAGTTATCTTATGAGGGCAAGATGAAATATATGCGGTTGGAAGGTGGAGCAGGAAGACCCTGAGGTGGAGGACAGCCTGGGTTATAAGATGATACCTTAACTCAAAGCATAAAAAAGATAAAATATAGATGGCTGTTCTCCACAGACAGCATCAGAATTCATTATGATTACTTAGTACCCATTTAGTTTTTCTCTCTGGAAAAATCAAATGAAAATTTACATTTGTATCATTAGGATCCCATTTGACCACAAAAGACAGCCTCACTAGTTAATAGGAAGCTTTCAGAACACTTAGTAGTTAATTAGAGAACATAACTGCCTCTACCAAAGCCAATATTATTAGCAATGTGCTCCAATTGTATTTACTTATCTGGTTGATCTGGCTAAAATAAGTGACATAATATTGTCATGTAACCAAGCATTAACTGTTTTCAAACCCTGCTGTATACACAGCCATCTACCAAGAGATGCAAGGAGTGAAAGTTGAAAAAACAATGAATTCATGAAATTTTTAAGCAAATGGTTGGAATTGGAAAATATCATCCCAAGTCAGATAACCCAATCACAAAAGAATACACATGGAATGCAGTCACCGATAAGTGGATATTAATTAGCCCAGAAGCTCTGAATAGCCAAGACACAGTTAACATATCAAATGATTCCCAACAAGATGGAAGGAGAGGGCCCTGGTCCTGGAAAGGCTTGATGCAGCATTGTACGGGAGTACCAGGACAGAGAAGTGGGAGGGGTGATTGGGGAATGGGCAGAGGGAAGAGGGCTTATGGGACTTATGGGGAGGGGGGAACCTGGAAAGGGGAAATCATTCGGAATGTAAACAAAGAATATAGGGAAAAAAAGAAGTGAAAGTTGAGAAAATACTTACCTGTTTGTGCTTCTTCCATAGTAACAAAGTACGCCTTAGTCTAAGAAAGATGAGAAACATTCAAAGAGTTGAGTCTAGGGCTGTGGAAAATGGCTCAGTGAGTAAAAGCCCTGGCTGAGCAAGCATGAAGAGCCACACTCGGTTTTTAAGCATCCACAAGGCCCTGTGGCTCTTGTAGCTCAACTGCTGAGAAGGAATGGGCATGAAGCCAGAAGACTCACCCTGGCTTAGCAGCCTAGCAGAGAAAATGGCTGGCCGGCCAGCTAGCACTAGGTTAAGTGAAAGACCATGTCTCAAAGTCTAATAGAGAAAGCTTGAGGAGGGCATCTGTGAATATGAACCTGAACATGTGTACATGCATGCATATCACTCACACACACACACACACACACAAATGTAAGTACCACCTGCAGTTTCAGCTAGTGTGGGTTACACCAACCAAATGCAACAGACCCTTCATTGCATAACACCACTTGAGGCCAGAAAGGGTGCCGAATTCACCACTGCACAAACTGTGAATGTGATGTACTCTTCTAAACACACTGTGGTTTTGTGGGAACTAGTTCATTACCTGAGATTACTCTGAAGACAGATGACGGTTTAACACATTCAATTTGTAATTTCTTCTAAAAATACTTTTACCCATAAGTCATGTCTGGGTCTTTGTAGCTAGTGTTTTGAGAACAGGAAGCAGCCTTTGTTATTGTATTAATTTGCTTTCTGTTGTGATAAAACACTGAATTGAAACAACTTGAAGAAGAAAGACTTTGTACTGATTAGTTCAGCACTGAGGGAAGCTAAGGCAGGAGCTCAAGGACGGTACAACCTGGAGGCAGGAAGTGAAGCAGAGAATGGAGGATGATGCTTCCCTGTGACTCACTCACCTTGTTTTCTTGTCCTTCTCAGGACCACCCGCTCACAGGAGGCACTACTGTCAGTAGTCTGGGCACTCCTGCATCCATCACTAATATAGAAGATGTTCCATACTCATGCCCACAGGTTTGAAGGAAATTCTTCAACTGAGGTTCCCTCTTCCCAAGCAGCTCCAGTTTGGGTCAAGTTGACAAAAACTAATCAGTGCAGTCATCTTAAATAAAGAATGAGGGCCCACATCTATTAATCAGCAGTGGAATACTAAAAAAAAGAAAAAAATTAGTATTAATAGAAGCAATCCATTTTCATCATCCTGTTGTTTTAGAAATTTTATAGCAACTCACACACACCAGAATTGCTTTATTTTGTCTTTGAAATGTGGTTGGACACACTTCAGATGAATTTGGGGCAGCCATTAAGCTCTGATATTATTCTGCTTCTGGATCTTACACTTTGGAGTTCACTGGTTCTTAGGAAAGAATTGAGGAGATTCTAAGATTTAATGGATGAAAGATTGTATGTAGGAAGTTAATGAAATGCTAATTGTTGCTGGCAGGTTTGTTCTTCTGTGATGGTAATACAGACTCCAGGAAAATATTAATGTACCCACATTACCCCTGTGGTTCACCTCAAGCCTCTCTTCTCACTCTCTCACAGATTGTTACATTGGTACCTGCTCCCATTTTTCAAGGACATACATTGTAGTTTTGTTGAGTAGAAAATATTTAAACCCAAACCATCATTGGAAGGTGTCTTAGGGTTTCATTGCTGGGAAGAGACACCATGACCAAGACAATTCTTATAAAGGACAACATTTAACTGGGGCTAGCTTATAGTTTTAGACGTTTAGTCCATTATCATCACGGCAGCAAGCATGGTAGAATGCAAGCAGACATGGGGTTGGAATATTCTCTATCTTGATCCAAAGGCAGCCAGGAGGAGAAGCAATGTGTTTTACACTGGATATAGCTTGTGCGGGCATATATATATATATATATATATATATATATATATATATATATATATATATGCCCTTAAAGCCCCACCTCCAAAATGGCACACTTCTTCTAACAAGACCATACCTCTTCCAATAAGGTCACACCTCCTAATATATGGTCAAGCATTCAAACACATGAATTTCTGATTACCAAACCTTTCAAACCACCACAGAAGGTAAACTAGAGAACCTGACTTAGAAATCTTTGCTATGCCACTTACTAGATATATAGCATGGATGTAAATCAGCCCATCTTAAATCTTAATGGCACCATCTACAGCAATAGAGAAGCAAGCATAAAATAATATGCTTATTAGCCCTCATCGTGCTACTGTGGGAGTTAATTTGTGCACTCTGCTCATTAGAAACTGACCACAGCGCCATCTTCCTTGCTCCCTGCACAGAGCTCAGCAAGGCTTTGGCTCCATTTATCTTTTGATGCAGATGATGAGTCAAAGCGATTTCTTTCTCTTTTCAGCAGAAACTTTCATACTTGTAAATACTTAACTGAAAAGAACATACCAGGCATGAATATAAATGCAAGGGTCAAAGAGAAAAGTGAAGCAGAGCCTTCTAATTAGGCTGATTATGAAGCTAAGCTTGAATGAACCTGTTGGTATAAGTGCTCATCAGGAAGAACATCATCCTCACAGAGTGTATAAAATATTATCCCCTTAATCTAAAATAAAGTTCGATGATACATGTTGACTAATACAGCATCCTCAAAGACAAGTAATTATCCAAAAAGTGAAAAATATTTTTCTAAATTAATGCCTTGGTTTTTTTAAATGGGATACTAAAAAGGAGTTAATGTCAAACTCTTCATTGAGATAAAGTCTGAATATATCAAGCATGAATACCTTTTTTCTTTCAAATGAAATCTCATTTTTTTTTCAAAACAACATAATACTTTAACATTTCCACAAGAAAACATTTTCCATTTGGGTTTCGTGGCAGAACATCACTGAATACCATCCAAAGTCACCATAGTTCCCTTTTCCTGCCATAGCAACGCCCCAATCAATCACATGACAACTTTCTCTTGACTTATTGGTTTTGTTTGAGTTTTGGTTTTTCTTACTTTGGGACTATATACATATCTTAGATTTATTTCATCAGTACACACATATTCCAGTTTTACATATCTTTTCTCAATTAATTAAATGAAAGTAAACTCCTTTATAACTTCACATTTTGAATTTTATACTATCATTTGTCAAACTGACTACTATGGTTATAACACATTACACACACTGCTGTGGTTATAACTGCTCCAGGCAGAAGAAGTTCATTCATGAAGATGTTTCTTGCTCTAAGAGAGATAGCCCAAGAAGTAGGAAAATAAAACGTTAGCAAATACTCATTTCAGCAACATATATTTTAGTATGACCTATGTTTTGAAGAAAACTAAACAGCAAAGTCAGAAAACTGAATTCAATAAAAGCTAAAATTCAGAAGCCCTAAAGGAGACTCAACTATTGTTATTTGGCCCTGGTCAGAAAGGCTTCTTTATACAGTGGTCAGCAGTCAGTGGGGAAATGTGTAACTGCTGAGTACTGAGAGTAAGAAGCCATCAGCCATAAATAGGACTTATATCTTATACACACACATACACACACACACACACTTTGAAAGAGGAAGCAAAAGTAATAAAATCTTGAAGATGGGGAGGAATGCTGTGAAATTCTGTCTTCTGAACATGACATGGCTACCACAATCATAATATCATAGCAGTCGTAGTCACTGGCACAAGACCTACACAAGATCAAGCCAATCAAGCCAGCCAAAATCCCAGAAGAGATTGTGAAATAATTTCCAGGGCCCTAATTGATGAGCGACTGGCAATGAATAGAGGAAGATCATTATTTATTGAAGAAATGTCCATGAGTAGATTGTCTATGCTCCAGTATACAGCCCCACACCCATGTACATATGGGAATCATTGAATTTAGTGAGTTATTTTTAAAATAAAATTACCTGGGACAAGGCTTTATCATGTTGGGAGTGTATGGTATAAAATGGAGGACAGGGATGGGGGTAAACCTGAACATATTCATCATGTGTGTATGAAATACTCAAAAAAAAGGGCATTCTTAAATGAATAACTATTTAAGCAATAGCAAAAGTGCTGATACACATAGGAACTCATAGAGTCAGACAGCATGAATAAGATCACCACAAGCTCAAACCAGTCCAAAGCCCAGCACTGAGAAGGGCAAATGGATAAGAAGTCCCACTGTAACTAAGAAGCCATTTAAAATTGATACTTGTTGGAAAAGGGAAATTAAATTTTCACCAGTGAAATGTCAGTGGCTGTATCAGCTATACTCCAGGGCAAGCCCCATGTACAAAAGTAGTAAACCAACACAAAACAGACTCTATATGTGTATGTGTCTCTGTGCGTGTACGTGTGTGTGTGTGTGTGTGTGTGTGTGTGTGTGTGTGTGTGTGTGTGGTGTGTGGTGTGTATTGTATGTGTGTGTGGTGTGTATTGTGTATGTGTGTGGTGTGCGTTTTTGTGTGTGTGGTGTATGTTTGTGTGTGTGGTGTGTTTTGTGTGTGTGTGTGTGTGTGTGTGTGTGTGTGTGTGTGGTATGTGTGGTATGTGTGGTATGTGTGTGTTTATGTGTGTGGTGTGTTTTGTGTGTATGTGTGTGTGTGGTATGTGTGGTATGTGTGGTATGTGTGTGTTTGTGTGTGTGGTGTGTTTTGTGTGTATGTGTGTGTGTGTGGTATGTGTGGTATGTGTGTTTTTGTGTGTGTGGTGTGTTTTGTGTGTGTGTGTGTGGTAGGTGTGATATGTGTGGTATGTGTGTTTGGTGTGTGTGTTGCATGTTATGTGTGCTTTTTGTTTGTTTGAGTATTTTTTTTTTGTCTTATTAGGTTTTTGAGTTTGGGTTGGTTGGTTTGTTTTGAATTTAATTTGGGTTTTGTTTTTTTCTTTGAGAGAGAGAGAGAGAGAAGAGCATAAAGTTGGGTATGAAGAGAGGTGGAGTGGATCTGGGAGGAATTGCACAGTAGAAAATACAATCTAAATATATTGTGTGAAAAAGTTTAAAGAAAAAAGAGAAGTAAGAAAAATGTTTTGAATAGAGTTTATTTTGTAACAATTATAATAAGATGAGATGAGTTGCTCAGGAACAGAAATTTATAAAATTGGCACAAATTTGCTGTGAGTTTGGGCTGGTAAGGAAAGAGAGGGGACCATAAGAAATAAAACAAGCGCATGTATTTGCTTCTGAGGGGCGAGCTGACTGGATCATCATAGTGCTCAGGATACAGGACGGAGGAAAATAGCCAGCACTGGCTCTGAGCTTGATTCTAGGAAGAGTGTGTGTGGAGGGAGGTGCCAGCAGCTGAGTTAGCACACTACAGAGGAGGAGGAGGAACAAGCCTACAGGAAACAGTCTCACTCTGGGTCCTGTTACCTGTCAGACAGCGATTAGCCGGCTAAGACTAGATGTCAAGTAACCAGCTGAAAAGTCAAACCTGACAGAGAAACCAAGTCAATAGGAAGCTTACATTATGGAGTCTTTCCCATACAGGTAGTCTGTGAATTATTTAGGATTTTGTCTCTCCTGCTCTTAGAATTAAGATTTGTATTTACTTATCCTTTACAAGTTAATAATATTTTTAAATAGCTTCCTAGTTGGGGAAAATAAATGTTCTATCAGTTTATTTGGACTACATTGCCAGAAATGAGGTTCAGTGAGTTCAGAACAGATGCAGAAGCAGAAATCTGGGTCTCCCAGCTTTGCTGCAGTCACACAGCAAGAGGAGAGGCAAGCATACCACACAGGCCTGGGGGTTAGGGCAGCCACAGAAGGCAGGCAGGCGGCTGTAAACCAACCAAAAAGCCCTTTGTGGCTTTTGAGGGGAATGAAAAGGTGAAGGAGGGTACAGATTAACAAATTGAAATAACCTCAGTGGGCCTTTGAGACTGATGAGCTGTTCTGTTGTGTTTTGGGAGCTGGCCCTGGGGCAGGGAGAATGGAGAAGACCTTGAGCTATTGAGTCTCAAAGCTGGGTCAAAATAGCACTTTATAAAACTGCATTACACATGTTATTGCAACTAATACATTCAATAGACCAACAGTCAATTCCATTAAAATTACTTTACGATTTGCGATTTGATGTGATGAACGTCTGGGAGATGAGAAAAGACTAGACAAATTTGTGTGCAGGGGAAAGTCGAGGAAGATGGGAAAGCAGACACCACCAAAATGCACCTAGTGAACCTAGTTATTTTTGATGTTTTCTATCACTGGGAAGATTTTATTTCCCTGTTTCCCTTTTTCCCCAAAAGTTGAGTCACCATTGTTTAAGCACTTCTAAATATAAAAGTAAAAGAAAGTATGTGTAGCTTTGATGATTTTTATTTCCTTTTACAAAATTTCTGCACAAAACAATCAAACAAACAAACAAACAAACAACAACAACAACACAACCCTGACTTCCAAACATTGAGGGAGTTGAAAATGTGCTTAAGTATCAGGTCCTTTCTTCAGGAGACCAGGCTCTTCCTCACCTTTGCTTAGCTTGGAGACCTCTTGAGAATGTTGTTACACCAGGGATGGTTTTTAACCAAGTAAAGCCATCATTTCTTCCACATAAAAGAACTATAGTAAGCCAGGCAGTGATGGCATACACCTTTAGACCCAGCACTGGGGGCAGAGGCAGACAGATCTCTGAACTTAAGGCCAGCCTGGTCTACAGAGTGACAGGACAGCCAAGGCTACACAGAAAACCTGTCTTGATAAGATTATCAAAATAAAAATAAAAATAAAATCAAGAACTACAAAAAAAGAAATACAGTAATGATTCATGTGGTCATTGTTGGTATCAGGACCGCTTGGCAGATTTTCCCCAATCCCAGTGACATCACTCACAGGAGACAGGGACCCTTGCATGTGTTACCATGGCAATCGCCATCCATTCCCAGAATCCACTTGACTCACCTCCCACCTTTACCTGTGAGCAGTTATGTAACAACCCAAATAAAAGACAGACCCTTCTGACCTCCACCCTCTCTCTGTTTCCCCTTCATCTTTGTCTCCACCTTTGCCCTCTCCCCCAACAATAAACCTCCCTCATGAAACTAGATTGGCCTGGCATTGTCTGCCCGGACATGAGCTGCAATTCTAACACAACAGTCAGAATACAAGATGACCAAAAGTTCAGTTTGAACAAGATGTCCAAGCAACTTGTATCGGAAATGTCAATCCCAGAGATAACTAAGAAGCCTTGGAACTAACGCCTCGTGTCAAGATGCTGCTATGATATCTTCTACCCCGAGCTTCCTTATTCCAGGAGAACAGACTGCTACTCCACAGAGCTGATAAATTTTCTGTTTGAACAGAGCTACAGGAAGACTCCCAAGGAATCTCAAAGCAAGATTTCTAATTCAATTCCTTAGCTGGGAATGCTGGCCAAATAAACACCTGAACTTGCATTCCTGTCTTAGACTTTACTAGAGAAAACTGTGTTCTTCCATCTCATGTCAAACATCACAGTGAGACAATTAAAGGCGACATCCTCAACCTTCTGCCCTATACATATATTACTGTAAGTCAAGGTTCATACACGACTGCAAAAAGCCCTCAGCCATAGTGAGTGCTCGTAGTACAAGGCAAACAGACAAGCAAAGGATGAAGAATTCTATTCTTCATATTGTATGAATCAGTAACAATACCATGTGATAAATCCCCTTCAGGACTGGAACTAAATAAAATTCTGCTAGTCATTTAGTGAACTTATTTTTATTTTCTTCATTATTATTGCTTGAGTCACCTAGATTACTGCTAGAGAAGAAACTCATCAGGAGAAAATACAGAGTTCATTCTGCTAATTCTCTGCAATACACCTCTCTAATGGCTTCCTAAGTCCGCAGGGACAGAGTAAGGTAAATGTAAGATAAAAGTAATTTTTCCCCAATTTACAGCTCTCAGCTCACTGAAGCTACTCTCCATCGATCTTCCTTAATCACTTAGGAAGAATGCTCAATAAAGGCTTACCCTCCTCTTTACTTAAATAATACCAATTGCCTTAATTAGCCAGCACTATAATAGCTTGTCTGCTTATTTGTAAGATACTCATATCCTCTGTGATTCAGAGACTTAGTACTGTCAGTAAGCTGTACAGTGTTTAAGGATGTTTATAACTCAGCTTTAAAAGGTCAAATACAAACTCTTTTGAATTTTGATATTTAAAATTAAATTGAATGATATTCTAAGAAGCATAATTATTGCTAGTCTATGCCCCAAACTCTAATTTTTTGTCAGGAAAATTTGTTCTGACATAGTGTCAACCTTACAGATAGTGTGGCCTCTTTACAGACTGGCAGCATCTACATTCTAACCTGTATGGTTCACTAACATTCCCAGAGTTTCAATCACATACAATGACATAGCACCTATAATTCTCACTCTCTAACCCTCCCTTGGGTCTACACTACTAAACTTTCCACATTCTTTATCTAAAACTGCAAAACCTGCTCCAGAAATTGTTGGCTAATCCAAAGACAAAGAAGCTACTATTTAATTATAACTTGGGTCAAAAGACAACAGATCAATTACAACCATTCAAAAATAACAAATATAACAATATGCACCAAAATTTAACCTACGGAAATGTTATATCTAAAAACCAGGAACAAACAGCTTAGATGCCGATTAACACACATGAGCCAGAGACACTCTGACTGTCACACTCTCTCCACACCCCTCCATCCCTACTTGTTCCAGGGTCCTCCCGGCTTGCATACCCCTCCCTCTACCTTGAACTTCTCCAGTCCAGAAGCTGCATTGCCCTCCTCCAAGCTGCTCTTCCCTATATAGCCCAGCCATGAGGTTATGAGGTCCTTTTACCCTTTGGGTTTTTTTTTTTGGTGTCCTGGCTTCTTGGGTCCTGGCTTTTGCCTCTCCCTTACCATTTTCCTTATATAGTTTGGCTCAGTCTGTTGGTCATGTCTACTCTGGACTCTCCACGCTGTCTCTACCTCTGTCTCTAGCTGTATTCTCCCTTGTATCTACCATAAACCTTCTCCTCCACCACCCCAAAGAGCAGTCATGTCCTCCTTTTCATTTATTTTTTCATTCAGTAAGTATGTAAGAATATTCTGTTATATAACTCCATTTCCTAAACTTACTGTGTCAAGAGATTACAAAGTCGAAATGGAATTGAACATAGAAACAAGGGTGGAGATTTAGAAATACAAAGCAAGTCAGAGAGCGAATGAGTCAGATATGTGAACAAAGGAAATGAACGAGAAGAGACCCAGAAATAGAAAACTGAGAAGAGACAGATAGTAAGATAAGGTTGAAGAGCTCTGGGCAGGAACACAAAGGTAGGTAGTAACCCTTTAATAGAAAATGATCAATATATCATATTAAAACTCACAAAATATGTAATCTTAAAGTAAAGTAAATATATTTCTAGAAGATGGAGCTTTTTTTTTGAAGATGGAGCTTTTAAAGTAATATACATGCATAAATATATACATAAAATCTGTCATATCTCTTAAGGTTGGCATTACAAAAATCTACATAATCAATTTGTCAGCAAATGCATCCTGTTAAAATAAATATATATTGAAATTAATATCATATTTCAAATATAAACATTACAAAATTCCTTTCCATTCAGTGATTGTTTTGCTCTGAACTTGTTCCAGTCTCATTTAGCTTCCTTCTATCCAGAATCTCCCACAAAGTTAAAAATGCGGATGACAATATCAAAAGACCACTCTCATCTCTTGCCAGCCATACCTGGGGTTCTTTGGAAGCAGTGCACAGAGCCCTGTCTTCACTAAACTAACCGTAAGCATTCTCTAGACAAAGAAACAATGAACAGTTGATTCAAAATTTAATAAATATATCCCAAGTTTAATAGTTAAGTGTTCTTTGTTTATATGTATTATGAATGTTCTTTTGTATGAAAGTGTAAGGCTACATCTGTGTGCATGCATGTGGAGGTCAGGGGTCAGCCTCAGCCTGGTTCTTCAGGTCCCAGCAATTTTCTTTGTTGTGCTGTGTTGTGTTGGATACCATGTCTCTCGTTAGCCTGAAACTTAGCAAGCAGGCTAGGCACTGAGATTACAAACATAAGTCACCAAACGGGCTTTTTTGTTTTAATCTAAAATCTGGGAGTCAAACTCAGGTCTGATGCTTCCAAGACAAACAATCTACTTAGCTATTTCTTCAACCTACTAATTGATCTTCAGATGTCCCTTCTAGTTTTGGCATATATATATATATATATATATATATATATATATATATATGTATGTATATATACATATATATACATATATATAGTCAAAGTGATTTATATTTAATAAAGTCTAAATATTGATATAATTATTTGCTTAGTTTTTATATTATAAATAAGGACTGGATGTAGTAACGCCATGTCAGAATCAGAATCACAACATGCTGGAATGAACTAGACAAGATTCTTATAACAATAGCTTTGACACTGAGACGGCCAGAGTCAGAATCAAGGCTATCACTGTACTATGTACATTTTGGTGCTATACCAATTGAAGAGCATTTGGTCTTAAGTAGCTAAACTTATGTTATATAAAATAAACTGGAGAACATATACACATTGTTAAGACATATACACATATCACTACAAAGTGATAGCATGTTCCATATAGCTGTCACTCACTGGAAAATGCTAATAATGCTAATTCCCTACTTTCTCATAATTTCTATTCATTCTTATCCAATCCATATCCTCCAAGAAACAAGTTTCGTGGTATGATCTCTCACAATCAAGTTTTCTTAAGCCCTATGTGGAAGACTTTCATAATGAGTCCTAAGAGGTGTCATGGGAAAAATAAGTTTTATAAACCTATATATTGCCATATGAACAACATTCAAAGAGCTGTATATATTTAATATATACAACTTGGTAAAATGCAAAAGAGTACACATCAGCAAAACCTTCCATATTATTTATGCTGTAAATGTAGCCAGCATCCCCAAAGATTTCCCCTCTCCTTTGTTTACTATTATTATTAATTTGTCCTGGATAATCTCTACAGAAATAGAATCAGGCTGTTATTCAACATTGAATTCTAGGCCTACATCATAAACAGAGTCACATAAGAAAATTCACATCAATTTTAAATTGCCAGGGTTGCCATCAAGATTTGTACATTTTGTCTGAAACAGAGAAATGGGAGACTACAAGCAGGTCTTATGCTACAACCATGCTTTGCTCATTAAGACCTTCATTCCTGTCCAAGTCTGAATCAACCCACAGAAGAAAGATGTTTCTTGTTCAATCACTTTCCTGCAGAAATCTAGCTTTAACAATCCCCCTCAAGGCTGTTGGTAGAGGCAAATGCTACTAGGCTACAGTCTATCATAAAATAACTAAAGCAATGATTATGCAAAGAAAGTCTCAAAGCCCACACTACTTTTATAACAAGCATCAAGGTTAAATTTGAAAAGGAAAATTATCTGTTTATCAACTCTTGAATAAGTTAAATAATCAAAACTCAGAGTTTTCCAACTGCAAGAAGTGTCTTCATTAGGGTTGCTATGACTGTGATGAAACACCATGATCAGAAGCAACTTTCTCAAGAAAGAGTTTATTTGGCTTACAGATCTATTATAGCAACTCATTGTCAAAAGCAGTGAAGGCAAGAACTCAAGCAAGGCACAAACCTGGAGGCAGCAGCTAATGCCCAAGCCAGGAAGGAGCATGCTTGATGGCTTGTTCCTCCATGGCTTGCTCAGTCTGCTTTCTTATAGAACCCAGTACCACAAGCCCAGGGATGACTCCACCCTCGATGGGCTAAATCAATCACTAGTTAAGAAAATGTCCTACAAGCTGTATACAGCTCAATCTTATGGAGGCATTTTCTCAACTGAGATTCCCTCTTCTCAGATGACTTTAGCTTGTGTCAAGTTGACATAGAACTATCCTGCATAGAAGACAGGAAGGCAGACAAAGAGGGAGGAAGGGAGGAGGGAGAGAGGGAGTGAAGAGGTCAACTCAGGGTCTTTGGAAAATTCCACGGGAGGGGGGGGGCAGAATGTGAAGGCCCCCTCCTTTCTCAGGAGGAGGGAGAGGCTGATGACATTTCTCAGGCTGGCGACCTGAGGAGACAGTTGGCCACCTGCAGATATGGGAAGCCCTTTACCTCATTCCCTAAGAACCAATCAGTTTAAAGGTCACAGCGTTCCGCCAATCATATTGTGCCTAGTTGCTGTTGCTCTAGTCTTCCCCTAGAAACTGTATAAAAACTTGCCAAACCAGCCGCCCAGCTTGCTCTCTTTTGGGTGAAGGATGGCACCAGCAGGATGAAAAAATTAACTCCTCTTGCTTTGTCATTGATCTCCATGTGGTTCACTCAGGGGGTCCCTGGTAGCTAAGGTTCATCAGAGTTTTACAGCAGGCGGCAGGGAGGGAGGGAGGGACAGAGGGATGGAGGAACAGAGGGATGGAGGGAGGAAGGGAGAGAGGGAGGGAGAGAAGGAGGGAGAGAGGGAGGGATGGAGGGAGAGAGGGAAGGAGGGAGGGAGAGAGGGAGGGAGGGAGGGAGGGAGGGAGGGAGGGAGAGAAATAGGGAGAGAAGGAGGGAGGGAGGGATAGAGGGAGGGAGGGGAGAAGAGATTTACATATCTTCAGCTTTCTTCATCACAGTGAAAATTAAAAATAGAGTTACACATGTTCTATAATGAAGTTCCCCCTTGAGACCAGCACAGAGAAGCCATAGAAAATAATGCCATTCTAAATGGATTAGACCTTAGCAATATTGTGATTTAACACTAATCTAATCTAGACTTATTCCTAATAATTATCCCTGATGACATACTGTTTAGGGGATACTCTGAGGGGCTGGACTTCTAATGATCTTTCTCTGCCCTTCACTTCCAAAAATATGGGACTCAATAAATGTAGTAAAACAAGTAAGAAACATTAAAATTGGGGCATCAGTGTCCCCTGATATCCTCGTTGTAAACTCAATAATGAGAATAATTAAAATTGTATCTTCAGTAGGATATGTGCTCATTTCTTTTTCTTTCTTTTTCTTTTTTTTTATTCGATATATTTTTATTTACATTTTAAATGATTTCCCCTTTTCTAGCCCCCCACTCCCCAAAAGTCCCATAAGCCCCCTTCTCTCCCCCTGTCCTCCCACCCACCCCTTCCCACTTCCCCGTTCTGGTTTTGCCAAATACTGCTTCACTGAGTCTTTCCAGAACAAGGGGCCACTCCTCCTTTCTTCTTAATCCACAAATCATTTCTTTTTCTTACTCTATGTGTCTCTGTCTCAGTTTCTCTGTCTCTCATCTCTCTATCTCTCTTTCTCTTTCTGTGTGTGTGAGTGTTCAATCTGTAAATATTTATTGAATTCCTATTACTGTAAAGCATCATAGAGTCAAATGAATGGCATGAGGAATCCATACAAAGTTGTTGCATTTTAGCATGTTTCATGAAACATAGAGGTAAAGAGTACACAGGCAATAAAATTCATTTCAGAATTTCAGCAAGCTGTTGGCACCAGGAAGAAGATACCATTGAGCATTTTCATCCCATATTTCCCAAGATTCAATATTCTGGTGTTTTCCCAGAAGACAGAGTATATATGTCATGGTATCCAAGAAGGGAACAATGACCAGCAGTGATAAGAATGGAAGATCTTGCTCTAAGAAGCTAAAGGAGCCAGGCAGGGATTTCTATAAAAGCAAACTCCAAATTCATTCCCACAGACTTCTGCAGAGTGACCTAACACTGATGGAGAGTCTTTTCTGGAATTCTTTAAATGTTTTGAAAGGTCAAGATGCCTAACCTTTTGTCCAATAGAACCATATTTTGTATTCTGGTTATTTCTCTGTGCCTGAGCTGCTGCCAGGGTAAGTCACTGTTTACAGATAATGTACACCCAGTAAATGACAGACAATCTAAAATATAAAAGCATAATTTCTGTATATGACATATCCATATTAAAAATGCCATTACAGGCATTGGGTTTGTTTGTTTGTTTGTTTGTTTGTGCCAGAGAGTGTAATAAGTTATGTTGAAAAGTCCTGTCTTCAATTCATTTCTCATCCAACTTGAACACTAATATTTTAATGAAGATAGTTCATGCTATTGCATTAGCATATCTCACTACCATCTTATTTAATGGGAAAATAGCATTGTGTGATTGATGTTGCCTTTGAATTACAGGTTCTTAGTATTCTGCATTTTCGCTTTCTAACTCTTTGAAGCATTCAATCAGAAAGCTGCAGAGTCAAACCAAATGAGAGAACTGGTCAGCACTATAGTGCAGTAGCAAAAAAAAAAAATCCAAATGTTACTGCAACGAGCCATCATTCATAAAATGTAATAGGCATTTCACAGTCCCACATTCTCATCACAGGGAATGTAATGAAAAAGAAAATGTCACAAGATTAATCATTTCTCATGACAAAATGTTTAATAGGAAAGGGAGAATGTTGTATTACCAATGTAAATCAGTCATTATGGGATGGCTGCTGTATTTCCATGACAATCCCATACCATTGAGTCCAAAGTAGTCTGAATTCCCATACTCTAGACATCTGGTTAGTTGTTTGGTTTGGTTTTTGTGGGGGTTTTGTTTATTTGTTGGGTTTGTTTGTTTCTTTGTTTTAATAAAATTTATCTGCAATTTTAGCTTCCCATCAAAATTGAAAGCAAAGAGTTTCTACAAATCCCTTGTACCCTAAGTTCCTGTGCTCTACCCTCAAGAATGTGTCAAACCTCAAGGAAAGGTAGAGATTTCAAAGAATGATTTGCCCTCAATGATGTGAAAGCATAAAAGAATTCTTATATGCGCCTTTAATAAACCTAAAGCCCTGCTGTAAAGAGTAACTTTTCAAATACCCAACATAGATATCAAACTTATTTTTCTTTTAAAATATTAAATTTTATTATTATAGCATAAAAAGCAAAACAAAATCCAAAGCAATTTGATAAAAAACCGATTCATCATAAAATGAAATGCCTCCACTATTGCCAGGTGCTATAAACATAACAAGTAAAAAAAAAAAGTTCCTGCCAGAGAATACCAAGACTCTTATCGAAAATTTTTTTAATTGGATACTTTATATTGGATACTTTATTTATCTCCATTTCAAATGTTATCCCCTTTTCCAGTTTCCCCTCTGCAAAGCCCCTATTCCATCCACCCTTAGCCTGCTTCTATGAGGGTGCTCCTCCATCTACCCTCTCAACTCCCCCCTCACCGCCCTAGCACTCCTCTATACTGGAGCATCAAGCCTTCACAGGACCAAGGGCCTCCCCTCCCACTGATGCCAGATAAGGCCCCTGCATCTCTTTCAGTCCTTTCCCTAACTTCTGCACTGGGTCCCTGTGCTCAGACTGATGCTTGACTGCAAGCCTCTGCATCTGTATTGACCTGGATCTGGCAGAGCCTCTCAGGAAACAGCTGACTGATGGCTCCTGTCAGCAACCACTTCTTGGCATCAGCAATAGTGTGTAGATTTGGTGTCTGCATGTGGGATGGATCCCTAGGTGGGGCAGTCTCTGGATGGTCTTTCCTTCAGTCTCTGTTCCACTCTTTATCCCTTTATTTCCTTTATACAGGAGCAATTCTAGGTTAAAATTTTGGAGATGGGTGGGTGGCCCCATCTCTCAGTTGGGCATGGCTGTGGGGCATACCCAGCTTTTTGATATGGGATATGGCCTCGACAGGTTCTCCCTCCCCTTTGTGGGATATTTCTGTTAATGTCATCCCTGTGCGGTCCTGGGAAGCTTTGCCTTTCATGGCATCTGGGACTTCCTGGTTGCTAACCCCAGTTCCCCTAGCCCCCATTGCTACATACCTCTGATCAATTTCCTGATCCTCTGTACATTTCCTCCATCTCCTCCTATACCTGATTCTTCCCCCTCTTTTTCCCCCTCTCCCTCTTCTCTTCAAGCCAAATCCCTCCCACCCTCTGCATCCCTTGATTATTTTGTTCCCCCTTTAAGTAGGACTGAAGCATCCACTCTTTGATCTTCCTTCCTCTTGAGCTTCATGTGGCCCATGAGTTGAATCTTGGGTATTCCATGCTCTTTGCCTAATATACATTTATCAGAGTGTACTTACCATGAGTGTTCTTTTGTGGCTGAGTTACCTTACTCAGGATGATATTTTCTATATATTTGCCTAAGAATTTCATGAATTTATTGTTTTTAATAGCTGAGTAGTACTCCAATGTGCAAATGTACCACATTTTCTGTATCCATTCCTGTGTTGAGGGACATCTGGGTCATTTCTAGCTTCCAGCTATTATAAATAATGCTGCTATAAATATAGTGGAGCATGTGTCCTTATTACATGTTGGAGCATCTTCTGGATATATGCCCAGCTGGGTCCTCAGGTAGTACTATGTCCAATTTTCTGAGGAACCACTAGACTGATTTCCACAGTGGTTGTACCAGCTTGCAATCCCACCAACAATGGAAGAGTGTTTCTCTTTCTCCACATCTTCACCAGCATCTACTGTCACCTGAGATTTTAATCTTAGCCATTCTTACTGGTGTAAGGTGGACTTTCAGGATCATTTTGATTTGCATTTCCCTGACGACTAAGGATGTTAAACATTTCATTAGGTGCTTCTCAGACATTCCCGTTTCCTCAGTTGAGAATTCTCTGTTTAGCTCTGTATCCCGATTTTTAATAGGCTTATTTGGTTCTCTGGAGTCTAACTTCTTGATATATATATATATATATATATATATATATATATAGAGAGAGAGAGAGAGAGAGAGAGAGAGAGAGAGAGAGAGAGAGAGAGATACAGATCTAAGATCAGTAAAGGTCTTTTCCCAATTAGTTGGTTGCTGTTTTGTCCTTTTGGCAGTGTCCTTTGCCTTACAGAAGCTTTGCAATTATATGAGGTCCCATTTGTCTGTTCTTGTGATCTTTGACAAAGAAGCTAAAACCATACAGTGGGGGGGGGGGGAAGGCAGTATTTTCAACAAATGGTGCCGATTCAACTGATGATCTGCATGTAGAAGAAAAATTGATCCAATTTTTTAAAGAATTATTTATTTATTTTATGTTTATGAGAACAGTGTAGCTATCTTCAGGCACACCAGGAGAGAGCATCAGATCCCATTACAGATGGTGTGAGCCACCATGTAATTGCGGGGAATTGAACTCAGGACCTCTGGAAGAGCAGGTAGTGCTCTTAACTGCTGAGCCATCTCTCCAGACCCAAAATGATCCATTCTTATCTCCTGGTACAAAGTTCAAGTCCAAGTGTTTCAAGGACCTCCACATAAAACCAGACACACTGGCCATCTTTGCTCCTATGACTGAGCAGCCAAGTGCAGACAAATGCCCAGAGATCGCCTGAAGATCACTTGGGACATGGCCTGCCAGGGCTCCACCTGCACCCAGGAGCTGGGCAGCACCACAGCTATCTGTGCACCAACCCTGCCAGGGGACATATGCCCTGCAGGAAGTCCCACAGTTAGAGGGAGTCCTGCATTTAGAGGTGAGGCCACCACCATCCTTGCTCCTGTGACTGAGCAGACAGGTGCAGACAGGTACACAGAGCTCACCCGGGTATAAGATCACTTGGGACCAACCTGCACACAGGAGATGGGCAGCCTCACAGCAATTTGTGCCAGAGGAAAGCCAGTTACCCAGGGATGTGAGATAGGCTTGTAGGCACACAGGAAGGACAAGCACCAGCCAGTAACAGGAGGACCAACTAACACCAAAGATAACCAGATGACAAAAGACAAACATAGGAACCTTACTAACAGAAAACAAGGCAATATGGCACCATCTGAAACCAATTCTCCCACAACAGCAAGTCCTGGATACCCCCAACACACCAGAAAAGCAAGGTCTGGACTTAAAATCACAGTTCATGATGCTGATGGAGGCCTTCAAGAAGGGCATAAATAACTTCCTTAAAGAAATACAGGAGAACACAAGTAAACAGGGAGAAGCCCTTAAAGAACTAAAGGAAAACACAACAAAACAGGTGAAGGAACTGAACAAAATCATCCAGGATCTAAAAATGGAGATAGAAACAATAAAGAAATCAAAAAGGGAAACAACTCTGGACATAGAAAAACTAGGAAAAAAGTCGGGAGTCATGGATCCAAGCAGCATCAACAGAATACAAGAGATAGAAGAGAGAATCTCAGATGCAGAAGATACCATAGAAAACATTGACACAACACTCAAAGAAAAGAAAATACAAAATGCAGCCGAGCGGTGGTGGCGCACGCCGGTTTTTTTTTTTTTTTTTTTTTCCCCCCAAGACAGGGTTTCTCTGTATAGCCCTGGCTGTCCTGGAACTCACTCTGTAGACCAGGCTGGCCTCGAACACAGAAATCTGCCTGCCTCTGCCTCTCATGGCCTCTGCCTCTCAAGTAAGGCAGAGGCAAGTGGATTTCTGAGTTCGAGGCCAGCCTGGACTACAGAGTGAGTTCCAGGACAGCCAGGGCTATACAGAGAAACCCTGTCTTGAAAAACCAAAAGAAAAAAGAGAGAAAGAAAAGAAAATGCAAAATGCAAAAAACTCCTGACCCAAAACAACCAGGAAAGCCAGGACAAAATGAAAAGACAAAACCTAAGGACTATAGGTATAGAAGAGAGTGAAGATTTCCAGTAAATACCTTCAACAAAATTATAGAAGAAAACTTCGCTAACACAAAGAAAGAGATGCCCATGAACATACAAGAAGCCTACAGAACTCCAAATAAGTCCAGAAAAGAAATTCCTCCCGTCACATAATAAATAAAACAGCAAAATGTACTAAACAAAGAGAGAATATTAAAAGCAGTAAAGGAAAAAGGTCAAGTAACATATAAAGGTAGACCTATCAGAATTACAACAGACTTTTCAGCAGAGACTATGAAAGACAGAAGAGCCTGGGCAGATGTTATACAGACCCTAAGGGAACACAAATGCCAACCCAGACTTCTATATCCAGCAAATCTCTCAATTACCATAGATGGAGAAACCAAGGTATTCCATGACAAAAACAAATTTACATAGTATCTTTCCACAAATACAGTCCTTCAAAGGATAATGAATAGAAAACACCAACTAAAGGAGGGAAACTACACACAAGAAAAAGCAAGAAATTAATCTTCTTTCAACAAACCCAAAAGAAGATAACCACACAAACATAAAAATTACATCAAAAATAGCAGAAAGCAACAATCACTATTCCTTAATATCTCTTAACATCAATGGACTCAATTCCCCAATAGAAAGACATAGACTAACAGACTGGATTCGTAAACAAGACCCAACATTTTGCTGCATACAGGAAACGCATCTCAGTGTCAAAGACAAACACTACCTCAGAGTAAAAGGCTCGAAAACAGTTTTCCAAGCAAATGGTCCCAGGAAACAAGCTGGAGTAGCCATTCTAATATCCAATAAAATAGACTTTCAACCAAAAGTCATCAAAAAAGACACAGAAGGACACTTTATACTCATCAAAGGAAAAATCTAACAAAAAGAACTCTCAATTCTGAACATCTATGCTCCAAATACCAGGGCACCCTCATTCATAAAAGAAACTTTACTAAAGTTTAAAGCACACATTGCACCCCACACAATAATTATGGGTGACTTCAACTTACTCTCCTCAATGGAGAGATCAGAGAAACACAAACTAAACACAGACACAGTAAAACTAACAGAAGTTTTGGACCAAACAATATGATGTGACTCTAACCAAACAAGTGAAAGATCTGTATGACAGGAACTTCAAGTCTTTGAAGAAAGAAATCGAAGAACACCTTAGAAAATGGAAAATTCTTCCATACTCTTGGTTGGCAGGATTAATATAGTAAAAATGGCCATTTTGCCAAAAGCAATATACAGATTTAATGCAATCCCCATCAAAATCCCAACTCAATTCTTCATAGAGTTAGAAAGAGCAATTCTCAAATTCCTCTGTAATAACAAAAAACTCAGGGAAACTAAAACTAAAACTATTCTCAACAGTAAAAGAACTTATTGGGGAATCAGTATCCCGGACCTCAACCAGTACTACAGAGCAATAGTGTTAAAAACTGCGTGGTATTGGTACAGTGACAGGCAGGTAGATCAGTGAAGTAGAATTGAAGATCGAAAAATGAACCCACACACCTATGATCACTTGATCTTTGACAAAGGAGCTAAAACCATCCAGTGGAAAAAAGATAGCCTTTTCAACAAATGGTGCTTGTTCAACTGGAAGTCAGCATGCAGAAGAATGCGAATAGATGCCTTTTTATCTCCTTGTACTAAGCTCAAGTCCAAGTGGATCAAGGACCTCCACATAAAACCAGACACACTGAGACTAATAGAAAAGAAACTTGGGAGGAGCCTTGAACACATGGTCACAGGGAAAAGTTCCTGAATAGAACACCAATAGCTTATGGTCTAAGATCAAGAATTGACAAATGGGACCTCATAAAATTACAAAGCTTCTGTAAGGCAAAGGACACTGTCAATAGGACAAAATAACAACCAACAAATTAGGAAAAAAACTTTACCAACCCTATATCTGACAGAGGGCTAATATCTAATATATACAAAAAACTCAAGAAGGTAGACTCCAGAAAGCCAAATAACCCTATTAAAAAAGGGTACAGAGCTAAACAAAGAACTTTCACTTAAGGAATATCGAATGGCTGAGAAGCACCTAAAGAAATGTTCAACAACCTTTGTCATCAGAGAAATGCAAACCAAAACAACCCTGAAATTTTACCTCACACCAGTCAGAATGGCTAAGAACAAAACTCAGGAGACAGCAGGTGCTGGTGAGGATGTGGAGAAAGGAACACTCCTCCACTGCTGGTGGGATTGCAAGCTGGTACAACCACTCTGGAAATCAGTCTGTCGGTTCTTCAGAAACTGGGCATGATACTGCCGGAGGACCCTATTATACCATCCTGGGCATATACCCCGAGGATTCCCCGGCATGTAGTAAGGACACATGCTCCACTATGTTCATAGCAGCCCTATTTGTAATAGCCAGAAGCTGGAAGGAACCCAGATGGCCCTCAATGGAGGAATGGATACAGAAAACACTCGAACACATAGGCAAAGGGGAAATTTTTCTGAACAGAACACTATTGGCTTATGATCTAAGATCAAGAATTGACAAATGGGACCTCATAAAATTGTAAATCTGTAAGGCAAAGGACACTGTCTCATCGAGATTTTAACCAGCAGAATTTTACTTCCGTTGGTGCTGAGCACAGTCCCATTAGTTGGATTTGAAACTGTGGCTCTGGCTGGAGCCAGGCAGGGATCTCTGTAAAAGCAAACTCCAAATTCATTCCCACAGACTTCTGCAGTGACCTAACACCCGGGGAGGGTCTTTTGCATTTCTGAACTTCTTGAAATGTTTTAACAGACTAAAGTTGCTGACAGGACTGAAGCACTAGGCAACTTCATGCCCTAGCACTAATATATCCAGGTTACATGTAGTTAGAAGTAAAATAAAGAGAATGGTTAGCAACTGTAAAAATCTGTGAAATAATGATTTTTTAAAAACTAAAGTGAGTGTTGTTACGGTTTCGAAGCTGAAGACAGAGTACAAAGAAAGCCACAAAGCCACACAGTGCAAGGGGCTTCAAGCAACAGATTTGTTTTGTGGGCAGGGGCTATACAAAGGAGGCCTCTGAGGGAGGGCGGAGGAGAAAAGACAGCCAGCAGGTCCTGAAGGCACAGGCTTTATAAAGGGCTTTAGGGCGTGAACATAGGGAAGCAATGAAATGTGGCGCTTTTAGCAGGAATGGCAATGGCCGCTGCAGCTGGGCTACAGCTTATGGGCTGTAGGGTGTTCCAACAGGCATAGAGTTGTAGTTAAGAAATAAATACATTAGAAATTGCTTAACATGTATTTCAAAACTACCCCTTTAAGTGAATTGGAAATATTAAAAAAAGAAAAAGAAAAATCTAAAAATGACAGTGTTATTTAACTTCTTTTGTAAATGTCCCTAATGAAGGTGTCATTTCATAAGCTGTTTAAAAATCCCTGTCAAGAAGTAAAATAGAAAAAAGAGGGAAAAAATAGGCAAAATGTGATTAACGTGGCTTTCTTTCCCTCCACAAATCCAAGAGCAAACAAGAAGATAAAAGATAACTGCTCTTCTCAGAGACGATCGTTTTTGATTTGAAGAAGCATCCACTAAGGCAAGAGGAAGTGGCAGATGTGTCACTAAGATGGGTGGTAATGAACAACAACGGGAGAAACATTCATAAAACCACTCAGAGCCTTCCCGATTGTTCCGAGGCCGTCAGCAATCACTTGATTATTAAAAGAAATGATGATAATCCATTTGTGGGGCTGGGAAGTAAAAATATTGTAAAGACATAAATCTGTATCTTCAAAGGAGGGAGCTGTGGGGAGGTTGCAATGAAATAAAATAACATGGTTTCAGCTCAATTAAGTAACTAGAAATACTGAAACCACAGAAACAAAATATCATAAACTGCTAGGGAAAGAAAATAAGGCAGGTTCCCAGCCTGGGATTTGTGGCAGCTGAAAACTGCACTACGCTGTGCAGCAGGGCTGTGGGATTAGACACAACTCCTGAAGGGCCACGGGAAATCATCAACCAGCATATGTGCAAGGGGAAGAAGGGGCCCATTAGTAAACCTTTCAAATACAGACAGGTTCCCAAGAGGTTAGTTTGTGCATTATTTACAGAAATAACTTTGACTGCACAAAGATTTGTGAAGCATTTCAATGGCCCTGCGATAATTAAGAATTTATTCAGTGAACAAAATGGAAACCTTAAAAATCACAGTAGCTGAACAAATTATTCCAAAGCGGCATCATTTATTTTATAGCAAAATAAGTTTGAGCAAAAATTAGCAGGAACTTCAGCTCTGGTCACTTAAACTTCCTGAAGAAAAGCAAAACGAATAGAGGACCATGGAGCTGCTGTTGCCCCTTTAAAGGAAGAGCGGGGAGGTTTCACTAATAATTAGAACTCACGTGTACCTAGCTGACTGAGCTTCAACGTATTTCTTGGCCTCTAAGTTAGAAAACTCCTCATTACTGGGCCCTTGCAATCATGCCATTGTTACAATCTGCTACAGCACTCAAGAAGATAGGGGCACTTGTGCTCTGGAAGCACACAATTTTTATTTCTGCTCTGCGATAAACTAGACTGATGAAAATTCTGCTGATTAAATGTGGCTTTGAATAACAAACTCCCTCTCCTTTTCAAGAAGGGGGCTGGGCGGTATGGTATGAATGATGGCCTCCCGGAAACCTGACTCCTTTAATGCATCTTACGTTTATTGTCCCTGAGCTCCTATGGCACATATTTAAATGCAGGACAGAGAGAAGCTGGGTCCATCATATATTTCAAGGAGACACCTTGGATTCACACAAAGTGAAGTATTCTATTATGCAAAAGAAAGCCATAAATACAGGTGCCTGAAAAGGAAATTTAAGGACTCAAGATGAGCACACGGCTGAAAGACGGATGGGCTTAGGAATGTCAGAGAGCAAAAGGTCAGTAGCAGAATCTATTTTCACTTCTAGACACGTTGCCTTTGTTACCAGTATTTCAAAATGCTTTGGATATTTCTGATAGGTAAAGAAATGGCTGATAATGAATATCTAAAATTTATTCAAGACAGGAGTCAGACAGAAAATTCTACAGGATCTGTCAAGTCTTGCTTGAAGTTTTCTTCTTGTTCTAAGTAGAAGCTAAGTTAGTACATATTGCTGAAGACACCAGGAGCTTCAGAAACATAAGACCCTTGACCTAGAGCTAAGCTGCACAGCCCCTCCAAGAGGGCTAGATTTTATGGCCCCAGAAAGTGCCATAAAAATTTTCAAAAGAAGGAGGCCACCAAAAGTCTTACACAACTGTGATGTCTATGAACCACATTGGCAACCAGCATGGCAAGATGACACTACTGGCAGAGTACTGGCACTGGTAACCAACTGTTCTCATATTGGATATAAGACCAACAAAAGGGATAGCATGCCTGGTACAGGAAACCTACCTAACCACATTTCTATTAGTAAAGTCATAATAATTGGAGGGTAATCTGTGATCACTAATATACTAAACCAGTATAGTCCCCAATAACAACCTGTAAGTATTTATCTTTATACCTACAGACTGTGGGACCATGCCACCAGACAGAAGAGCTGGTAAGGTTGAGTGAGCTCAAACCCAATGAATCTCAGACTTGAGAACAATAGGAGTGGGGCCACTCCCTTCCTGCCTCTACCTGCTCTGGAATGCAGAACCACAACTGAACTCACAGAAAGGACCAGGACAATCAGTCCCATGGTAAAAATACATGGATCCTTTCGCATGCAAATAGAGCATCTCTAACAGCTTAATGGGAAGCTTCTACCTCTGGGCTGGGCCACCTTACTCCTCAATGTTTATAAAGTCCCTATCCATAGGGAATAAAGTGCACAAGTTATTTCACCAAGGATCCTCTGAAAGAGTTTGTTTTATTGAGCTAGATCATTTAGGAAGAGTTCTTTCTCCTGAAGCTTTCATTGTTGGACCTCAACCTGCCTGGCTGATCAGGATCATGGCCCCTGCCACCACGGCCCATGCGTCTGGCACTAGCGTTGCCAGGGTTGCAGACAAGATACGGGATCTCGGCTACTTGCCTTTAAGAGACTACCCAAACCTCCTCTACTCCCTTCTAAGAGCCGTGACACTATTGGCTTTTCCAGAGGGCCTGTGGAACTTATTCATCCGGGTTCCTCGAAGGACAGCATACAAGTGTAGTCTTAACCCCTCATCAAGAAAACTTCTCTTTGCAACAGATGGAACCACTACAAAAAAAACACAACCAATCACTAGAAATTGGTATTAGAAAGAAGTACTAGCTGTAGAAGGTGGTAGCTATTGTCTTAAAGAGGCCTCCCTTTGCTGCAGCACTGTCAACACTTTGAGGATAAGTAACTCTTTGTAGTGAAAGGTTGCACGATCTCTACTTTGAACCTACCAACATCTAGTAGTATCCAAAAAGTTGCAACCACTTCAGAAGAATTACTTTAAGATAACCACCATTATTTGTCCTTCATATGATGTTTGGCCCTTGAAGGATAGTTAGCTGATCTGCATTGGTTGACTCTCCTTCAAGTTACAGCAGACCCTATGGTACTGACCCATCTATCTTTTGCAAGTTGGATTTAAAAGATCGATGCCCAGTGAGTTCATTCCCCTGCCTAGACAAAAAGAACAAGAGGCAAAAGGAGAACTTGTCACAAGCAAAAGAGGGGAAACACAAGCAGGCAAATATATTTCAGGCCTTTGCCTGTGTGATTCTGCTATCCATCAGCCAAAGCAAAGAATAAAACCAAGCTGTAGGCTACAGGTGGGTCAGTATCCTCAACCAAATCTTCCCTTTGCATAAGAAAGGACATGGATGTGAGAAGAAGTATTTAAAGAAGATGAGGTAAAAAGAATGAAACAGTTTAATTTATTCTATAACAGGGAACTTGCTGAGAAGACAGAGAAAAAGGCTTCTCCCTACAGTGACTGTGCTGTTCAATTTGTCTATTCTTTATGACACCAGGCATGTTAGCAGCTACACGCTGTTAAAGGTGTCTAAATAAACAGATATGTTTGTCTGTTTTCATTCCATGTCTATGTCTCCAAGGCTCATGTCTCACCAGATGGGAAAGGATTCAAAAGGAAAATGATGATCCATTTTAGCCAGAAAGAATATTGAATGATGTAACAGAACAGCTGGCACGGCCCTTCAGCTCAAAGGAAGCTTTGCCTTGGCTCAGACCCTGACCATTAAATTGTGTCCTCGGAAACAGTAGAAAACAACCACTCTAACAGCCATAATAAAGGTAGGTTAGGAGTCATCCTGAAAACTCAGAGCATGAGGAGACTAAGTAAATAAGTAGGTACAAGACCACAAACCAACAAAAAAATCCTGCCAAGGGCATTTGTACTCGTTTCCCAGTGGGGCAAAATCTCTAAAGACTTGTGTGCTCATGTCTAGAAAAGTAAGTATTCTAATGCAAAGAAAATTATCTCAAGCTATCACAAAGCTTAGAAGACTTGAACTAACAAAATTTAGGCCAACTCCAATATATCAAGGTATCGGCTACACCAAATGACTCAGCATCATCTACAGTTTGCTGGGTGTTTCACTGAAGTTTAATTGTAGCATAACTCTCTTGTTTCTCTTCTCATATCACAGACCTAGTTGTGATACATCTATTCTTCTAATAGTTACATCTATTCTTCTTTGGGCCTCAAGATGCCTAAACTAGCTAGAGAAAGGGATGTGTATCTCTCATTGCAGCATTCAAGAAAGTGACACTTGAGGAACCTGAGACCAAGGCCTGTCTGCCAAGCATTGTAAGTTTGTAGAGAGCCAGTCTGGACTACTTAGTACTGTACTCAATAATTTTAAAGCAATCAACTACCAATCAGTGGCCTGCATTCCTTCTCCAGAAAAATAGATAGTTCTTTTAATTCTATCTTTCCTCCTTCAACCTCTCCTTCTTTCTCCTATAAAAGCACAGGCTCTTCTCATGTTATTTGTCATTAGAGGAGGGGCACCACTTCTAGATGACTGGAATTTATGACCTCATGGGTGATCATCCACCTAAATGTTTCAAACACATAGCTTGTTCTTACAGTTGGTGTACTTCAACTTGATCTTTAGGTTAATAAGCTGAAGCTATGCTTTTTCTCTTGAGATGAGGTTAACTAGGGAATTTGCTCTGTTCTACCCATCAGACCACATGTATTTTGTGTTTGTTTTGTGATGAGCTCAGTTTCATTGAGTATCTTTCTAGATATGGCTGCCTAATCTTGGATTCCCAGTCTCTAGAACATAAGCAATCTTTTCCATCTAGATATTACCCAATGTTGAATAATTTGTTATGAAGAATGAAATCAAACTCTGGTAGCAAGTGTCAGCATCCAGAAGCTTCAGTGCCTGTTGGAATCAATAAGGAAAGGTTTCACACAAAATAGAAAATCTAGTCTTATATAAAATGTTTCTCCTAAAGAAACCTGAAGAGAAAGAAACCAAGTGACTGCTTTTATTTATAATTAAATCTATTTTTTAAGATTTTCATTTAATGGAGATTACTTCAAGATGGATGTGTGATCATATGGTCATTAACCTTCAAAAAATATTCCTAATGTAAGACTCTAGTGAGCCTTAGCTTACCAGGAATGCATAGTCAGGAATCTATGCAAAAGCAAGAGGAATTTATTGTTCCAAGGCATTGGGGTCATCCTACACCCAAAGGAGAGGTGGCAACCCTGCACAGCCTCGTTCTGGTGAGTTATGCAGTTTTCAAAGCAGCAGCCATTAGGGACAATGTGATTGGCAGAACATTGTGACTTTTAAACTGATTGGGTTTTAGGGAATGAGGTGACTGGGACTTCCCTTGTCTGTAGGTAGCAAACTGTCAGTCCTGTGGAATGTGTCTACACACTCTGGGCTTCCTCCACCTGAACCTGGCCAATAGTCAGCCCAACCTCTCCCCCACACCCCACCTCCCGTGTTCTGAGAAATGTTAATTAGCCTCTCCCTTCTGGGGGGGGAGGGGTGCCTAAGTGTTCCATGGCCTTTGCGTTCCATTAGAGGAGAAGTCTGGTGGAATTTTCCCAAGTTCCTGAGCTGACCTCTTCACTAAAGACCAGGTATGTCTGTAATCCCAGTCCTAGGGAGCCATAGACAGGAGGATCCTTGGAACTGAATAGCAAATGTGCAGGGTAGAAAACATTCAGAAAAGGTAGAGGATGATGAAGGAAGACATCAAATGTCAACTTCTGGTCTCCATATGCTTATGAACATGTATATATGGGCACATGTATACACATATGCAAAGACATAAACAAGTGTACATACATATATCACATGCATATATACACATACACATGCATATACATATGTACACATACACTCATGCAAACACACACAGACAAACATACACACACACAAACACACACACACACACACACACACACACCTATATACTTATCCCTAACCTTCATATATAAAAACCTGTGACTTTTACCAGCTTTTCCTAGTCTTTTTTATAAGGTATAGATTCTGAAAAAGTATTACCTGTTACTCAACAAAATTCCACATTATTGACCTTTGGAGTTGCTTGATTCATTTGCTAGTGTCTTATAACTGCCCTATAAAAAGAAGGAGGCAATAACAAGGATAAGAACACCATTGCTCAGTGACTTTTCTTCTTACCTAGGCTACCATCTGGAATTTCTGAGCCTCTCAACCTTTTTCTAAAGCTATTAATATTATCACTGTGTTGACCTTTGATGCTGTTTGCCATTTCGAAATTTACAGATCAGCAAGCACCAGTAAATCTTGTCAGAATGAATGCAAATGTAAGACACAGTCATTACCGACTCCTCGTGGTAAAGAATAGCTTGCTACAGTGTTATTAGGGAGACACAATTTATCCTGATTGCCAGAAAGATGAGACACCCTGAATGCAGCAGTAAACTCACTCAGAGAAATAAATTTCCCTGGCATTGCCCACACAGAAGTTGGCTCCGGCGGATGAGTGCTGTCAGGACAGCCATGGCGGGTGATGGATCCACACTTGCACAGCTCCCCTCCCCTGCCGGAGTATGAGAGTCAATTTACTCTCATTCATTCTGTTCATCACACTAGGCGTATTCATGGGTTGAAGCAGAAAAGGAAGCTGGGTGAATCACAGTCCAGATGCTTAATCCCACCTCTGCATTGCATATGCCTTTATATTTCAATCCTGCTCATTTCTTCCACCCCAGAATTCAAATCCGAAAGGATCCCAAGCCCATTTTCCATCACCAGCAAGTGCTTCCATGAAACAATGGGTAGCATGCATGCAGTGAAACTCCAAATTGTGACTATTTCATCATCTCTGTGTCTTTGAAGTCACTTTCTTCTCTATGAAACACTCTTGCAACAGGATTTATCAGATAAAGAATTTTAATGCAGAATCCTTTTATAGGAAGAGTGTGAATGAGCAAACACACTCTAGTACATTCAACTACAGATGTCATGTTGTTTACATGTGCTGAAATGGTTAGAGCGACAGTAGTTGTTTATGTTTGAAAGAGGTTGATTCTAAGCTGAGTGTGCAAAGGAGAGTGGATGCTTGCAGTGAATGAAGGCTGGTTAGTGCTTCCCAAATTCCAGCTAAGTACTCAGACTTCCAAAAACCTGAGACAGCAGACACAACACAGTACTCCGGATTGTTCTAAGGACGAGCTGATCAAGAATCGGCTCACCACAACTTCTGTTGGAAGATCTTGCTCTTGAGGTCTAGTCTATCATGTCCAGACAGCTCCCTGAGCTCCGGGCAAAACAGAGGACTCCCTTTCTCAGTGGGGCTTCATCTTCTCTGCCTGACTTTATCTGGGGAGCCCCATATCCCTTACCTGAGGAATGTCTCATAATCTTCCCTTGGGTAAAATTACAGATTCAACTTCCTTTCATGTTCAGCAAGCACCTGGAATACCTTTCCATACAAATGAAGCATCCTAGTATCTTAAGTCTAAGCCAATGTATATTTACACTAAAGAAAACACCTTCTCAATCTCCAAGTGTTATACAACCCTTGTTCGCCCCAAATAAAGAGCACAAGCTGTTTCATCCAAATATCGTCTAAGAGAGATGTTTCACTGAATATGGTTTAAAAGAACTGCAATTCTGAAATCTTGCTGAGGCACCTACTCTGGCCTCTGGCTTCTCCTTTCCAGCCTGGTATGCAGCGGTTCCTGGGTATCCTGCAGGAGGTAGCCAAATTCTGAACCACAAATATCGACCCAATCCATGAGCTGCTGGAGTACATGAAGGGACTGGTCCTGCAGTACCAAAGCTACAGAAAAATGGTTATGTTTACCATGACCCAGAAAAACAACAGGAAATCCAAGAGGAGTCCCAGTGAGGATCCAATATTGATAGTGTAGCAGAAATGAGAGACTTCGAACCAGACCAATGACTCATTGCAATGAACATTTGAAAGTAAAGCTATTTGGGAAAAAGTGTCTGATACACTGTGACACACTGCTGCTTCTATGGTGTAATGATCTTTTTAAATTTTTTCTAAAAAAAAAAACATTTGTTTTCTTCTTTGAGGGAGGTTGTAAGGACAGAGGGCAGATCCAAAGGGATGAGATGAGGGGATTGGGGTGCAAGATGGGAAATTCTAAAAGAATTAATACAAAGTTTTAAAATTAAGAACAGAATAATTTCCACAGAAACCTTCAAAACACAGAAGGAGCAAATGTCAGATCTTAAGCATATCAAATAATATCAAATAATTCATTTTATAATTTTTTAAAATAATTAATTTTATGATCCTCAGAAAGCATTATGAATTAGAAATGGAAACTGTAATCTTCTTATAGTCTGACTTGAATTTAAAGAATAATATGAAGCAGTATAAGGTTTAAAGTCTATACATAGTTTATTATAAAACTAGACCCACTAAATAATCTAAATTATATTGGGACAATATTTATAAGCAGCAGCACTTTAGAGAATAGGTTTTAAAATAATGAACTGACATCTGATGTAGAAATTGAAAACCAAGGACTCAGTTTTTACATTCTTTTCTTTTTCTTTTTTTATTGAAAAAAGAAATGGAAACATTTTATGATAGAATTGAAGATTTACGTGGAAAATATTTCTGATAAAATTGTAGAAAAATATAGAAAAACATGTGAAAATTGAAGCTTATCATGGAAAATTATATAGATATAATGGTAGACATAAAATATTTCTAAGTTGATTGAAAGTGGAATTATAAACATTTTCTGATAAAATTGAAGATTTACCTAGAAAATATTTCTGATAAAATTGTAGAAAAATACAGAAAAACATGTTAAAATTGAAGATTATCATGGAAAATTATACAGATAAAATGGTAGACATAAAAATATTTCTAAGTTGGTTGAAAGTGGAATTATGAACAGTTTCTGAGAAAATTGAAGATTTATATATAAAATATTTAGAAACTTTTTTATATCTACCATTTTATCTGTATAATTTCCATGAAATAGTCAATTTTAACCTGTTTTTCTATATATTTCTTGAACTTTGTCAGTTTTTACATTCCTGCTAAGTAGCTCCTTACATGAGACATCATTCTAGGTGCTGAGGGTCAAAGGGCACTCTATTTCAAGAGCTCTGTGGCAGACTGACAGTTCACTAAAAGGTGCTTAACATGCAGTGATTTTTTTAAAAAAAAATAAAAATATGGTAGAGCTATTTTTCACAAACAAAAGAATCCGTGAAAATGGAGGATAAAATAATTTCTGGAGAAGTCTCTGATGCATAAGGAAAGCATCTCACTAAAGCTTTCAGCTGTCAGAAAAAGTAAACTTAATTTCAGTACATGTCCAATAATAATTGCTACTCTGCCAAATGCTTTATCTACTCTGGACTAATTCCTCCCAATTTAGTTTAAAAATTGTGTGTGTGCACACATGCACATGTGGACTAAGGGTTAGATTTCAGCTAGTTCACTCTACTGCTCTTCACCTCATTTTTTTGAGGCAGAGTCTCTCGCAGAACCTGCGGTTTTTCATGTTAGCTAGACCAGCTCCCGGCAAGCTTCATGAATTCTCCAGTCTCCTTGTCCACCATTGGAATTATAGTCTTCTCTCCAAATCTGGCCTTTCCTCGGAGTTCAGGGAGCCAATCTCAACAGAAAGCCCTTTATCCACTGAGCTATCTCCCCAGGTCCAACTTAATTAAAGCACAATTTATTGTTCTCAATTAGTGAAGATTCTAAGATTTAAAAGCAAAATTGATGGAAACAAATGTGTTCCTGCTTATAAAAACAAATGAACTTCAACCTTGTTCCATAAGCAAGAAAGCGATTTTCCCAACACATCTTTATGCTTTTTGAACCATAACAAGAAACAACTTCAAATCAGATTTTAGAGGCAGACAGACAAAAAAGAAAGCAAAATTACATACTCCAAAAGTCAACTACACATCTCCACAGCTCTTCACCTCCAGGAGAGACTAGTCACCGCGGCGGCGGCGGCGGCGGTAGCAGTGGCTGCTCCAGCTGAAGGGCCATCAGCGGTGGAACCAAGGCGACACAGGGTCCAATTAGGCCCTGCGCCCACGACCACTGACCTTCGCTGACCAGCCGGGCGGCAAGCAACTGCGGTTCTGCGGAGCCTTTCGCTGCACGGAAGCCACTTCAGAACTCGGCTGCCCGCCAGTCAGGAGAGACTCACCGCCATCTTGATCCCGGGCTCCAGAGATCCGTCAGACTGAGGTACACAAACATAATCCTAGGCCCAACACCGCAGGGGTCGGAGCCAGACGGGCGTTGGCCTGCACCCAGGCCCTGGGCTGTTCGAGTGGCCATCGGGGCGCCAACCCAGCCAGGAGTTTTTTTTTTTTTTTTTTTTTTTTGCCCCGGCCGGTGCACACGCCGCCATTTTGCCTACAGGAGCCAGAGTGCTCGGGAGGGCAGAGACTGCTAACAAGCGTAGCCTGAGGCTAACAAAACGGGGGTCTAGGCCCCAAAAGGCACAGGACTGACCCCAAGAACTGGGCGGCTTGGTGGGCCATCTGTGTGTCAACCAGCCCAGGAGGTTATTAGCACAACAGACTCTCCCGGTGCTTTCGCGGAGCGCGGACGCGCACGCCCGCCATCCGGGTCACCTGGCGGACCCAAATAACAGACATAGCCCTAGGGGAACTTTGCTCGGACCTTGGCCTCCCAGGCGTTTGCCTGGACTCAGGGCCCAGGCGACAAGGCTAACCTAGTGTGCGCCAGCCCGGTTGGGGAAATCGGCTGCCCAGCGGAGTGAGCGGAGCACAGGGGAGGTCACAGCAACATTCACCTTCGGAGCTCCCTGGGGGTGCACACGGGTTCCACCTGGTCCACAGACACAATCTGGGGCAAGGGCTCAGGCAGAAGCCCCCAGCTCAACTCTCTCCGCTTCAGATCAGCCTGGGTGGCCGCCACATCTCCAGGTCCCTCAAGAGGCTAGAGGGGGCTTCCGGGCGGCCAGCTGGGAGAAGTCGGTGTGCTCCAATAAATCCTGCGGGCCCCAGCGGGAGCCTTCGGGTGCCTGCTTCGGGATCTGAACAGCCTGGACAACAGCACCCTGTCTATAGGCAGTGCAGAGTGTAAGCTGTGCACCAGAGGCCAACGGGGAAGGGGCAGCTTGCACTGGTGAGTCCAGCACTGACAAGACCAAGTAACACCAGTGAGAGCTAGATGGCAAAAGGCAAACGCAGAAACGTCACTAACAGAAATCAAGGCAATATGGCAACATCTGAACCAAATTCTCCTCTACCAGCAAGTCCTGGATACCCCATCACACCAGTAAAACAAGATTTGGATTTAAAATCACTGGTCATGATGCTGGTACAGGAACACATGAAGGGCATTGAGGAGAAAATGGATCAAAAGTTAGAAGCCCTTGCAAGGGAAACACAAAAATCATTGAAAGAAATCCAGGAGAATACAAAAGCCAACAAGGAGGAAATGCAAAAAACACTTAAAGAAATACAGGAGAACTTTGCTCAACAGGCTGAGGTCATGAAAGACGAAACACAAAAATCTCTTAAAGAAATACAGGAGAACTTTGGTCAACAGGCTGAGCTCATGAAAGAGGAAACACAAAAATCTCTTAAAGAATTACAGGAAAACACAAACATGCAAGGGAAGGAGCTAAGCAAAACCATCCAGGATCTAAAATCAGAAGTAGAAACAACTAAGAAAACTCAAAGGGAGACAACTTTGGAGATAGAAAGCCTTGGGAAGAAATCAGGGGACAGAGATGCAAATATCAACAACAGAATACAAGAGATAGAAGAAAGAATCTCAGATGCTGAAGATTCCATAGAAACCATGGACTCAACAGTTAAAGAAAATGCAAAGTGCAAAAAGCTTGTAACCCAAAATATCCAGGAAATCCAGGACACAATGAGAAGACCAAACCTAAGGATTATAGGCATAGATGAGAGTGAAGATTTACAACTTAAAGGGCCAGCAAATATCTTCAATAAAATTATGGAAGAAAACTTCCCTAACCTAAAGAGAGAGATGCCCATGAATATACAAGAAGCCTACAGAACTCCAAACAGACTGGACCAGAACAGAAATACTTCCCGTCACATAATAATCAAAACACCAAATGTTCTAAACAAAGAAAGAATACTAAAGGCAGTAAGAGAAAAAGGCCAAGTAACATATAAAGGAAGACCTATCAGAATCACAGCAGACTTTTCACCTGAGACTATGAAGGCTAGAAGGTCCTGGGCAGATCTCATGCAGACTCTAAGAGAACACAAATGCCAACCAAAACTACTATATCCAGCAAAACTCTCAATCACCATAGATGGAGAAACTAAGATATTTCACGACAAAACCAAGTTCACCCAATATCTATCCACAAACCCAGCCCTAAAAAGGATAATAGGAGGACAACACCAATACAAGGAGGGAAACTCCACCCTGAAAAAAGCAAGATAGTAACCTTTCATCAAACCCAAAAGAAGTTAAGCAATCAAATTTAAAAAATAACGTCAAAAATGATAGGAAGTAACAATCACTATTCCTTAATATCTCTTAACATCAATGGACTCAATGCCCCAATAAAAAGACACAGACTATCTGACTGGATACGTAAACAGGACCCTACATTTTGCTGCTTACAGGAAACACACCTCAGGGTCAAAGACAAACACTACCTTAGAGTAAAAGGCTGGAAGACAATTTTACAAGCAAATGGTCTCAGGAAACAAGCTGGAGTAGCCATTTTAATATCAGATAAAATTGACTTTCAACCCAAAGTCATCAAAAGAGACTCTGAGGGACACTTCTTGCTGGTCAAAGGAAAAATACAACAAGAAGAACTCTCAATCCTGAACATCTATGCTCCAAATGCAAGGGCACCCTCTTTCATAAAAGAAACTCTATTAAAACTCAAAGCACACATTACACCTAACACAATAATTGTGGGTGACTTCAACACTGCACTTTCCTCAATGGACCGATCAGGAAAACAGAAACTAAACAAGGACACAATGAAACTAATTGAAGCTTTGGACCAATTAGACTTAACTGATATATATAGAACATTCTATCCTAAAACAAAAGAATATACCTTTTTTTCAGCACCTCATGGTACCTTCTCCAAAATCGACCATATAATTGGTCACAAGACAGACCTCAACAAATATAAAAAGATAGAACTAATCCCATGCCTCCTATCTGATCACTATGGAATAAAAGTGGTCTTCAATAGCAACAGAAACAACAGAAAACCCACATACACGTGGAAATTGAACAATACTCTACTCAATGACACCTTGGTCAAGGAAGAAATAAAGAAAGAAATTAAAGACTTTTTAGAACACAATGAAAATGAAAACACAACATACCCAAATCTATGGGACACAATGAAAGCAGTGCTAAGAGGAAAACTCATAGCCCTGAGTGCCTCCAAAAAGAAAATGGAGAGAGCATACATTACCAACTTAATGACACACCTGAAAGCCCTAGAACAAAAAGAAGCTATTTCACCCAGGAGGAGTAGAAGGCAGGAAATCATCAAACTCAGGGCCGAAATCAATCAAGTAGAAACAAAGAGAACCATACAAAAAATCAACAAAACTAGGAGCTGGTTCTTTGAGAAAATCAACAAGATAGATAAACCCTTAGCCAGACTGACCAAAGGGCACAGAGAAAGTATCCAAATTAACAAACTTAGAAATGAAAAGGGAGACATAACAACGGAAACTGAGGAAATCCAAAAAATCATCAGATCCTACTACAAGAGCCTGTACTCAACACAACTGGAGAATCTGGAGGAAATGGACAATTTCCTTGACAGATACCAAATACCAAAATTAAATCAGGACCAACTAGACCATCTAAACAGTCCCATAAAGCCTAAAGAAATAGAAGGAGTCATAGAAAGTCTTCCAACCAAAAAAAGCACAGGACCAGATGGTTTCAGTGCAGAATTCTACCAGACCTTCAAAGAAGAGTTAACACCAATACTCTTCAAACTATTCCACAAAATAGAAACAGAAGGAACACTACCCAATTCCTTCTACGAAGCCACAATTACGCTGATACCAAAGCCACACAAAGATCCAACAAAGAAAGAGAACTTCAGACCAATTTCCCTTATGAACATCGATGCAAAAATACTCAACAAAATTCTTGCCAACCGAATCCAAGAACACATCAAAACGATCATCCACCATGATCAAGTAGGCTTTATCCCGGGAATGCAGGGTTGGTTCAATATACGGAAATCCATCAATACAATCCACTACATAAACAAACTCAAAGAACAAAACCACATGGTCATTTCATTGGATGCTGAAAAAGCATTTGACAAAATTCAGCATCCTTTCATGCTTAAAGTCTTGGAGAGAACAGGAATTCAAGGCCCATACCTAAACATAGTAAAAGCAATATACAGCAAACCGGTAGCCAGCATCAAACTAAACGGAGAGAAACTTGAAGCAATCCCACTGAAATCAGGGACCAGACAAGGCTGCCCCCTTTCTCCTTATCTTTTCAATATTGTACTTGAGGTACTAGCTCGGGCAATTCGACAGCATAAGGAGGTCAAAGGGATACAAATTGGAAAGGAGGAAGTCAAACTATCATTATTTGCAGACGACATGATCGTCTACCTAAGTGACCCAAAGAACTCCACTAGAGAGCTCCTACAGCTGATAAACAACTTCAGCAAAGTGGCAGGTTACAAAATCAACTCAAGCAAATCAGTGGCCTTCCTATACTCAAAGGATAAACAGGCTGAGAAAGAAATTAGGGAAATGACCCCCTTCACAATAGCCACAAACAGTATAAAGTATCTTGGGGTGACTCTTACCAAACATGCGAAAGATCTGTATGGCAAGAACTTCAAGACTCTGAAGAAGGAAATGGAAGAAGACCTCAAAAAATGGGAAAACCTCCCATGCTCATGGATCGGTAGAATCAATATAGTTAAAATGGCCATTTTGCCTAAAGCACTATACAGATTCAATGCAATACCCATCAAAATCCCAACTCAATTCTTCACAGAGTTAGAAAGAGCAATTATCAAATTCATCTGGAACAACAAAAAACCCAGGATAGCTAAAACTATTCTCAGCAACAAAAGAAAATCTGGGGGAATCAGTATCCCTGACCTCAAGCAATACTACAGAGCAATAGTGTTAAAAACTGCATGGTATTGGTACAGTGACAGGCAGGAGGATCAATGGAACAGGATTGAAGATCCAGAAATGAACCCACACACCTATGGCCACTTGATCCTCGACAAAGAGGCTGAAAACATCCAATGGAAAAAAGATAGCCTTTTCAACAAATGGTGCTGGTTCAACTGGAGGTCAGCATGCAGAAGAATGCGAATTGATCCATCCTTGTCTCCTTGTACTAAGCTCAAATCCAAATGGATCAAGGACCTCCACATAAAGCCAGACACTCTGAAGCTAATAGAAAAGAAACTGGGGAAGACCCTTGAGGACATCGGTACAGGGAGAAAGTTTCTGAACAGAACACCAATAGCGTATGCTCTAAGAGCAAGAATTGACAAATGGGACCTCATAAGGTTACAGAGTTTCTGTAAGGCAAAGGACACCATCAAGAGGACAGATCGGCAACCAACAAATTGGGAAAAGATCTTCACCAATCCTACATCAGATAGAGGGCTAATATCCAATATATATAAAGAACTCAAGAAGTTAGACTCCAGAAAACCGAACAACCCTATTAAAAAATGGGGTACAGAGTTAAACAAAGAATTCTCACCTGAAGAACTTCGGATGGCGGAGAAGCATCTTAAAAAATGCTCCACTTCATTGGTCATTAGGGAAATGCAAATCAAAACAACCCTAAGATTTCATCTTACACCAGTCAGAATGGCTAAGATTAAAAATTCAGGAGACAGCAGGTGTTGGAGAGGGTGCGGAGAAAGAGGAACACTCCTCCACTGCTGGTGGGGTTGCAAATTGGTACAACCACTCTGGAAAGCAGTCTGGCGGTTCCTCCGAAAACTGGGCACCTCACTTCCAGAAGATCCTGCTATACCACTCCTGGGCATATACCCAGAGGATTCCCCACCATGTAATAAGGATACATGCTCTACTATGTTCATAGCAGCCCTATTTATAATTGCCAGATGCTGGAAAGAACCCAGGTATCCCTCAACAGAAGAGTGGATACAAAAAATGTGGTATATCTACACAATGGAGTACTATTCAGCCATTAGAAACAATGAATTCATGAAATTCTTAGGCAAATGGATGGAGCTAGAGAACATCATACTAAGTGAGGTAACCCAGACTCAAAAGGTGAATCATGGTATGCACTCACTAATAAGTGGTTATTAACCTAGAAAACTGGAATACCCAAAACATAATCCACACATCAAATGAGATACAAGAAGAAAGCAGGAGTGGTCCCTGGTTCTGGAAAGACTCAGTGAAACAGTATTTGGCAAAACCAGAACGGGGAATTGGGAAGGGGTGGGAGGGAAGACAGGGGAAGAGAAGGGGGCTTACGGGACTTTCGGGGAGTGGGGGGGGGCTAGAAAAGGGGAAATCATTTGAAATGTAAATAAATTATATCAAATAAAAAAAAAAAAAAAAGAAAAGGAAAAAAAAAAAAAAAAAAAAAAAAGTCAACTACACAATTTATTCACAAACTAAAGGCAAAGTTCTGTCATATGTATATCTTGGAATACAAACAACAGCAGGGAACAGAAAAATAGAAGGAAACAGCTTCCATGTCTCTAAATTGAGAGCTGCTTAGAGACCCAACAAGGGTCATAAGGTTCGTGTCCACCTTGCCTTTTCTGAAATTCAGCCTGACTCCTTAGCTATTTATTTTCTAGAGAAAAAAAAAAATCACAAGAACTCATTAGAAGCAAATTCCTAGGTGTCAGGTGAGTATTCTGACAAGCAGTGAATAGTCGTTTACTGTTTTAAGCCTCCTCAAAAGCCAGGGAATAAAACAGGAGTGAAGAAAAATTACATAAACATAAAGAAGAATTAATATCTTTAAGAATATTTTTACTTTCTTGTTCATTTTTAAAAGAAAAATAAATCCCACTGACTATACTTCTAATTGGAGACCTTTTATTGTTTTTTTAATGGACTTATTCTGACTTTTATATATCTTTATAGTACATTCTGGTCACCCTCCTGTACCCACTCCTAACCCTGTGCCACTTTTCTCTCTCAACAAGTCCCCTTCCTTCTATCATGGCTTTCTGTTTTGTCTTTGCTTCTACATTGTGACCTTCCTGGTTTAACTAGGTCACACTGGAAAAAATGGGTGTGGAGCTATAAGAAGGTCTTGACAGCTCTATCCAGAGTAGCTAAAAACTGGGAAATCACAGAGTCATCAGTAGACTAAGGGATAAAAAAATGTTTGCTACTAAAATGAGAACCAAAAAGGAGACAGAGTAGTGATAAAAAGAAATAAGAAACCTAAGCCTAGCAAAACAGCAAGTTCTGATGCCACTCAATCAACTTAATGTTGCTAAATAATCCAAACTAGTTCACACTGGTAAAAGTCAAAATAGTGGGATTAAGGAGGTGGCTCAGCCAGGAAAGTGCTTGCCACACAAACCTGAGAACCTGAGTTTGGATCCCCAGAATATACATAAAATTCAAGTGCACTGGTGAGCTTGTAGACCTAACACCATAGAGCTTGTAGACCAGCTGGTTAACCAAACTGATGTGATACTGTCTCAGAAAAAAAAAAAAGGCAGTGAAGACACAGGCCATTCACTAATAGCCTCAACATGTACACACAGACCAGCTCCACAGGAGTGCACACACCCATAAGAACATACACATATACCATACACATGCAACTTTAAACAAAGGTTCACTAAAAACAACAATATAAAAAATGTTCTGTGTGGAAGTAGTTATAGTTTATATGTATGCATATACTTGTCAAAAGTCACTAAATCTTGACATTTAAGATTTATAAATCTTGATGCTGAAAAAACATTTGACAAAATTCAGTATCCTTTTATGCTAAAAGTCTTGGAAAGAACAGGAATTCAAGGCCCATACCTAAACATAGTATAAGCAATATATAGCAAACCAGTAGCCAACATCAAACTAAATAGAGAAACTTGAAGCAAATCCCACTAAAATCAGGGACTAGACAAGGTTGCCCCCTCTCTCCATATCTTTTCAATATAGTTCTTGAAGTCCTAGCTAGAGCAATTAGACAACATAAGGAGGACAAAAGGATACAAATTGAAAAGGAAGTGGTCAAACTATCACTATTTGCAGATGATATGATACTTAAGTGACCCAAAAAACCCTACCAGAGAACTCCTACAGCTGATAAACAACTTCAGCAAAGTGGCTGGTTATAAAATCAACTCAAGCAAATCAGTAACCTTCCTATATGCAAAGAATAAGCAGACTGAGAAAGAAATTAGGGAAATGACACCCTTCACAATAGCCACAAAAAACATAAAGTATCTTGGTGTAATTCTAACCAAACAAGTGAAAGATCTATGCAACAAGAACTTCAGGTGTCTAAGAAGGAAATCGAAGAAGACCTCAGAAAATTGAAAAATCTGCCATGCTTGTGGATTGGCAGGATTAATATAGTTAAAATGGCCATCTTGCCAAAAGCAATCTACAGATTCAACACAATTTCCATTAAAATCTCAACTCAGTTCTTCATAGAGTTAGAAAGAGCAATTCTTAAATTCATCTGGAATAACAAAAACCCCAGGATAGCTAAAATTATTCTGAACAGTAAAAGAACTTCTGGGGGAATCAGTATCCCAGACCTCAAACATTACTACAGAGCAATAGTGTTAAAAACTGCATGGTATTGGTACAGTGACAGGCAAGTAGCTCAGTGGAATAGTAACGAAGACCCAGAAACGAACCCACATACCTATGGTCACTTGATATTTGACAAGGGAGCTGAAAACATCCAGTGAAAATAAGATAGCCTTTTCACCAAATGGTGCTGGTTCAATTGGAGGTCAGCATTCAGAAGAGTGTAAATCGATCCATTCTTATCTCTTTGTACTAAGCTCAACTCCAAGTGGATCAAGGACCTCCACATAAAACCTGACATGCTGAAACTAATAGAAAAGAAACTGGGGAAGACCCTTGAGGACATGGGAACAGAGGAAAAGTTCCTGAACAGAAAACCAATAGCTTACACTCTAAGATTAAGAATTGACAAATGGGACCTCATAAAATTTCAAAGTTTCTGTAAGGCAAAGGACACTATCAAAAGGACATAACAGCAACCAACAGATTGGGAAAGGATCTTCACCAACACAAAATCCTACAGAGGGCTAATATCCAATATATACAAAGAAATCAAGTAGTTAGACCCCAGAAAACCAAATAACCCTATTAAAAAATGGGGTACAGAGCTAAACAAAGAATTTTCACCTCAAAAACTTCAGATGACTGTGAAGCACCTTAAGAAATGTTCAACATCACTAATCATTAGGGAAATGCACATCAAAACAACCCTGAGATTTCACCTTATACCAGTCAGAATGGCTAAGGGTAAAAACTCAGGAGACAGCAGGTGTTGGTGAGGATGTGGAGAAAGAGGAACACCAGTAGTGGAGATACTGGTGGGATTGTTGGAAATCAGTCTGGTGGTTCCTCAGAAAACTGGACATGACACTTCCGGAGGACCCTGCTATACCACTCCTGGGCATATACCCAGATGATTCCCCCAGCATGCAATAAGGACACATGCTCCACTATGTTCATAGCAGCCTTATTTATAATAGCCAGAAGCTGGAAAGAACCCAGATGTCCCTCAGTGGAGGAATGGATACAGAAAAATGTGGTATATTTACACAGTGGAACACTACTCAGCAATTAAAAACAATGAATTCATAAAATTCTTAGGCAAATGGTTGGAACTGGAAAATACCATCCTAAGTGAGGTAACTCAATCACAAAAGAATACACATGGAATGCAATCATTGATAAGTGGGTATTAATTTGCCCAGAAGTTCTGAATTCTCAAGACACATTAACATAATAAATGATACCCAAGAGGGAAAGAGAGGACCCTGGTTCTGAAAAGAGTTGATCCAGCATTGTAGGGGAGTACCAGGACAGGGAAATGGGAGGGGCTGATTGGAAAATGGGCGGAGGGAAGAGGGCTTATGAGACCGATGGGGAGAGGGGAACCAGGAAAGGGGAAAGCATTTAGAATATAAACAAAGAATATAGAAAATAAAAATAAATATTTATAAATCTCTGTGCAGGTAAATAATAAAGTATTATTTGATAATAAAGTATCAAATTCTAGCTCACTAATCAAAAGTCACAGCTGAAACTGCATCATATGATACAACTTAAGCATATATGAGTTCCCAAAGGCAGAATCTTGTAGTGTTTTGTGATTTTTAAAAACCTCAGGGCTTGCTATTTGGTGGGTAGACATAGTGCAATTCTAATCAAAACTTTAAACTAGAATTTTTTTAGTTTGCCATATTTTATGATTGACAGACTACAACACAGGTAACTATCCAAATTACATCACCAAGTTATGCGGGATCAGAGGCAAGATTCAGAACGTAGGTTGTCGTTGGGCTGGCATACAATACAAAGAAGAAACTATTCTGTTTATCATTGAATGCTTTTTGCTTTCTGGCCAATGAGTCTGAATTGTATAGAAAATAAAACACACAGTCATTCTCTGAATTTTGCTTCTCTCTAACATCACTCATTTTATCCACACTACACTAGCTCAGTGGTTCTCAATCTTCTTCATGCTGTGACCCTTTAATACAGTTCCTCACATTGTGGTGACCCCAACAATAAAACTGTTTTCATTGCTACTTCATAATTGTAATTTTGCTACTACTACAAATCATAATATAAATATCAGATATGTAGGATACCTGATATGTGACCCCTGTGAAAGGGTTGTTTCACCCACCCAAGGGGATCTCGACCTACAAATTGAGAATCACTGCACTAAGTAAACTAAAATGCCTACTTGAATTTATATCTCAGGTAGAAATACTGAAAAAGCAACAATTAAAATTGAAAACACTTGTGGCCAGTGTGGTTCATCCACAGGAAAACATTCTAGCGGCCACTTCCCTGACTGTTCTTTAAACTCAAGCACCTAAAACCTGGTGTTCTAAATTCACTTAGCAATTTTATAAACTAAACATCACGATTTTCTTGCTTAATGCAAAATAGTCTAACAATAGACAAAAAAAATCTGTCAATTTCAACTGTGAAACATTTCTTTTGGTACTTGATAGTGCTGTCCAATACAGAGGACAAAATAAAAAGTGGGTTAAAATGTAAATAGCACACACCAGTTGTACTGGCTGGTGTTGTATGTCAACTTGGCACAGGCTGGAGTTATCACAGAGAAAGGAGTTTCAGTTGGGGAAGTGCCTCTATGAGATCCAACTGTGAGGCATTTTCTCAATTAGTAATCAAGGGGGAAGGGCCCCTTGTGGGTGGTACCATCCCTGGACTGGTATTCTTGGGTTCTATAAGAGAGCAGGCTGAGCAAGCCAGGGGAAGCAAGCCAGTAAGAAACATCCCTCCATGGCTTCTGCATCAGCTCCTGCTTCCTGACCTGCTTGAGTTCCAGTCCTGACTTCCTTTAGTGATGAACTGCAACATGGAAGTGTAAGCTCAATAAACCCTTTCCTCCTCAACTTGCCTCCTGGTCATGATGTTTGTGCAGGAATAGAAACCCTGACTAAGACAAATTGGTACCAGCATAGTAGGGTATTCCTGTGACAACCTGACCATGTTTTGGGGAGGATTGTGGAAGAACTTTGGAACTTTGAGCTAGAAATGCTGTGGAAAGTTCTGTATGAGCTTGTAAGACAATGTTACAAACAGTGCAGAAGATGGAGGCCTTGCTTGTGAAATTTCAGAGGGAAGATTAAAGACTCTTAAAGGGGCCAGGTTTTGATTGTGAAGATTCTGTGGTTTTGGTTATCTGGGGCTGAAGAATCAGCTGTGATTAACAAGATACCAGAACCACTAAAGCAAACTTTTGTGTTACTGGGACTATTGATGCTGGTTAGCTGGAGCTAAGAATTTAGCAGTGATTAAGAAGAGACCAGCATCACTGCAGTGAAATCTTCTGAAAAGTGTTTTCTGAGAGCACAGAGGCTGTGTTCCAGAGATAACCACAGTTGTATTTTGTGCTGTGGCTGGACTTGGTACTGTGTAAGAGTCACCCAGATGGTTCTGGTTTTGAAGGCATGAAGGGGTCGTGAAGAGCAGCTGAGGCTCTTGGCACAGTGAGAGGCCACAGAAGGCCATTGGTGAAAGTGCAGCCTTAGTTGCAATTGATGGCCCAGGACTTGAAGGGGTCATGCATAGGAGCAGAGGCTTGTCACCATAAAGAGAGCCTATGAGAGGCTATTGGTGAAGCCTTATTACAGTAGAAGATAGCAGAGTTTTGAAGATGCCAGTACCATGCGATGACCACCAAGAACAGCAGCAGCAGTGGAGTACAGACAGCTGGAACCTAGAAGACAAGCTGTGTGCTACAAAGGGCAGAGCTGGAGAAGTGACCAAGCCCTTGGAGGAACCTGGAAGATTGTGAGTTGGATCCCAGACATTGAACCATTGGAGTTTGAGTTTTGCTTTTGGTTGTGGCTGTGCCCTGATATGTTTCCCTCTTGAAGGAAGAAAGTATTTTAGTGGAGCCCACAGTTGAGAGACTTTGAATTTTTTAAAAGACTTTGGATTTTAAAGATATTGAACATTTTGAAGTGATTGAACTTTTAATGTGTAAAGACTGTGGGACTTTTAAAGTAATTTAGATCTTGGGGATGAATAAGAAAGTAAGGGTTGAGGCTTAATAGTGATGTGTTTGTGTGTCAAGTTGACAAGGGGTCAATTGTACTGGCTGGTTTTGTGTGTCAACTTGACACAGGCTGGAGTTATCACAGAGAAAGGAGTTTCAGTTGGGGAAGTGCCTCCATGCGATCCAACTGTGAGGCATTTTCTCAATTAGTGATCAAGGGGGAAGGGCCCCTTGTGGGTGGTACCATGCCTGGGCTGGTATTCTTGGGTTCTATAAGAGAGCAGGCTGAGCAAGCCAGGGAAAGCAAGCCAGTAAGAAACATCCCTCCATGGCCCCTGCATCAGCTCCTGCTTCCTGACCTGCTTGATTTCCAGTCCTGACTTCCTTTAGTGATGAACTGCAATGTGGAAGTGTAAGCTCAATAAACCCTTTCCTCCCCAACTTGCTTCTTGGTCATGATGTTTGTGCAGGAATAGAAACCCTGACTAAGACACCAGTATTGTAGCGACATCATGAACTACATACATGAACTATAGTAGGCAAGTGAGCTCCCTGGAGACAAGTCTGCTCAACTGCAGTGGGTGCTTTCTGGTGCAGGACGACTCCAGAGACTTCTCTAATGATTACTTCTTGCTACTGATAATGCTTTCGCATGTTTGACATTGCCGTGTTCCTCATTTACTTGGTTTGGGGTGAGTGGACACCGGAGAACCTCACTGGTTATAACTTGGCCACTCGGTTGGGCAAGTTTTTTGCCGATCAACATGAAGTTGAAAGTTCTTGAGATAAGGCTGTCTAGATGAATTGATGATTTTATGCAATTTCTGACTTTAGTTAAGTAGTCTTAGGAATTTAGCCTAATTTAAATAATTTGGGGAAGTTAGGGTAATTCATTAAAAAATACAAAAATTAGGGCAATTGATAAAGTTTTAAGTTAGAACCTAGAGTAAAGTGTGTCCCTTCCTGATAGAATGACCAAAGCTGCCTGAGTTTGAAAGAGGAGCACAGTGAGTGTTCATGCATTACAGGCACAAGCACATAATCGTAGAAACAAGAAGACTAGGTGGGGGTCAAGCTAATGATCAAGCATGCACTCTGGTTGGGCCTGAGTTCCTTCATCTAGGATCTAAGGATGAGGTAATAGGCTGTCTGTGTGCACCAGGAAATAATGAGGTTATGATAAAGAACGATAATTCTATTAAGAGTATAAGAACAGAAAACATCTGATTCACCAGATTAGCTAATCAGAACATCAAAAATAAGATGTAAGACAGCTGCTTCGTAAGTACAGACTGTTGTCAACTAAGCAAAGAGAGAAACTTGCTTCTATAGACTTCGCCTGCTTAAATTTTGTTAATCAGTGACTAAAAATTACTGCGTTGAGACACAATGAGCTTTTGGAAAGAGGGAAAGATGAGAGTTGCTTAGTTAGATTTAAGTTTCATATAAAAATACATAATCAATATCCTGTTGTAATTTCCTCTTGTTTAATGATTTTAACCTGTTTTTAAAGAATATGTGTTTTTGGTGATTACCTCTGAAAAATGTGTAACTTGTAGTTATGAGCTACTTTTCTTCCTAATAGAAAAGACTTTGTCTTAAGGGTATAAAAAGTGGTTAAGAGAAGAAATAAATCGCTGGAGCTTGTCTTTTGTTTCAACCATTCTATGTGTGTGAAAGTGTTTGATTTTCCACTTTCGCTTCTCTAATCACTGGCTGCAGTAGGCTGCAGCCCCTATAGGTATCTGGACAGACCCCCATCAGTTGTTGATCTCCATCAGCTGCTGACCCCCATTAGCTGCCTGCCTCAGTTTACCCTGCAATGTCAAAGCTGGTCTTTGGCAGTACTGGTAAAAATTATCTGAAAGAACAAATGATGTATTTAAAACTTAAGCCAGGTTTGACAACATGCCACGTGCTTTTGCTCCCAGTATTCAGGAGACTGAGGCAGGTGGAACTCTCAGTTTAAGAACAGTTGTGCTTACAAAGAGAGCCCCAGGACAGCCAGGGCTACACAGAGAAACTGTCTCAAAACAACAACAAAAATATGCCTGTGGTGTGTGTGTGTGTGTGTGTGTGTGTGTGTGTGTGTATGATTTATATACTGTCCACTGCCATATCTATAAGCAGTTACAAGAGCATAGTCCATTTGTTTTGGGAATTTGCTCCTGTACCCACAAAATATTGCAGATAAATATTACAGTTCTAGGATTCAGGAGGTAGAGGCAGATGTATCCAAAGTTCAAGAACATTCTCTGCTGTCAAAAGAATTTTCTACAATATGGGTGCATGAGATCCTGTCTGAAAATAAAATGGGAGGGAGAGAGGGAGGGAGGGAGAGAGGGAGGGGGAAGAGGGAGGGAGGGAGAAAGGAAGGGAGGGAGGAAGGAAGAAAGGGAGGAAAGGAGGAAGAAAGAAAGAAAAAGAAAGAGAGAAAGAAAGAAAGAAGGAAGGAAAGAAGGAAAGAAAGGAAAGAAAGAAGGAAAGAAAGAAGGAAAGAAGGAAAGAAGGAAAGAAAGAAGGAAAGAAAGAAAGAAAGAAAGAAAGAAAGAAAGAAAGAAAGAAAGAAAGAAAGAAAGAAAGAAAGAAAGAAAGAAAGAAAGAAAGAAAACAAACTGTTCATACTAAGGGAACTCTGAGCTTCCCTCCTCACACACGAGTTTCTCATTTTGCTATGTTCACAGACTTTTAACACTGGGCAAACACCCTGCGGCATCTCTCTTCACATTGTGAATAAGCACTTGCATGCAAGATTCTGCCAGTCATTTCTGGACGTCCATGAGCTAATGATTAATAAATTTTCTAAAACTGAATCATTTTAGCAACTCATAATGATTCAGTTAATGACCATTTAATTGTGAATGCTGGAGAGAGAAATGATTCATAGCTGTGGGCAGGAACCTCCTCTTTCGACGGAGGGGGAGAACCTTTGATGCAGGTGATGTTCTTGGGAGCCGTGAGAAAGCACACAGCAGTGATAGCTCTCCGTGGTTTTAACCCAGTTCTTGGGGGGGGGGGGGGAACTACATTTTAAATCACAACCTGTGATGTATTTCATAAAAAATGACCCAGTAGTATCATTGTTTCTACCAACAAGGCTTGGTGTATATAAATGTGTTTTTAGACCTGTAGCTACAAATAACTGCAAAGCCCCATACCTACCCCCACCACAGGACAGTGACACCAACTGATTGGGAAAACTGAAGTAGATAAACTCACTCGTACTTCCAAAACGCATTTTAATTTATATATAGAATACTCTCCGAAGGAAGGAAAAAGAGAGGAAGGGAGGGGCTGGACTACTTAGAAAAAAAAAAAAATCCTGTAAGGCAACTCCCTGTAATTACTCTACTGCTCCTTTAAAATATCCTTAGTCCGTTTGATGTGTTACTTGCATTTGCTCTCAGACAGATTTCTTAACAGCAAATTGCTTCCAATTTCATTTGTAACCTGTGGTGACACAAAGTGAACTGAGTTCTATAAATTACCATGGAAATTGGTGAAGCCAACAATTTGGCGGAACAAAGCCCCAAGGATATGACAAGCACAAGACGAATATGGGGTTTGCAATTGCAGGTTCAAACTGGAGAAGAAAACATTTGAATTGAAAATTCCTTAATACTAAAAGTGGGCACTGTGTCTAGCTCCTAAACCCAATAGTTTCGTAGGAAAATTAAAATTGGTCACTCCATTAACACCACGGGATGCTCGGACTTCCTATATTTTAAGTTGTAGGCCGTTCTTCACTAGAAGTATGCATGAGGATCATCCACTGTTTATTGCTTGTGGCTACTAAACATGTTTGAGTCATTTTATAGCCTTTCTTTGAGCAGCATCATGACCAGATGGCTTAATGAAGTCACTTTCTGTGAGACCATGACTAAGTGCTGCTGTGGGTACAGACATTTTGTCACAAAATCAGAGTTAACTTTTTAAAGTCTCTGCCACAGAGGAAGTCTGACATGCTCTATTTGCAAACCGTCTGCATGAAACCAAAAACACAGGAGTTTGGAAGCTGGTGGCTTGGATAAAATGAGGGTGCAATTAAGAAGAAAAAGGTTAGGAAAAGAACATGCTGAGAATTGAAAACAAAATCTGAAATGATGTCCCAGCTTGCTCATAAGGTTCTTCTCACAGTGCAGAAAGCAATCTCCAACGCTCTACTTGGCCCAGACTCTTCTGTCTTTTCTCTGCTGTGGCCTGCCCTTGTGGTATTTTTCATAACTCACTGAAATAGGACGAAGTTTGTGCATTCAAAATCTTTGCTCTATTGCTCTAAAGATGCTAATTCTCTTGAACGTATCTGTTCACTTGCAGAAAGTCGTGGCTCTTATTTTTCCCATTAGTTGTTAGGCTTCTTTGTTATTGGGTCTTTCTCAACACCTTGTTTCCACCATGCATATTGTCAGTCTCGTCAGGAAAGGTCCGGATCCATACGTTAATCTAAATGGTTCTTGGGAGTACAAGCATAATTAAAAGGGAGGGAAACATTTTAGGTTTTTTTTTTTTTCTGAATTTACAAACAGTGGATGAAACATGGGAGCCTTTTAATTGTGTTCCGTAAAGATCACTGAATTGGAACCAAGAGAGACCCTGGGGATTTTCTAGTCAACAGTGAAATATTATAATTTTGCACATAAAGAAGCTGTGGCCCAAGGAGGGATATGATTTACCACAAGAAAGTTAGTGAGAGAGCTAGTCCATATGAACTCTCAGGTACATAAACCCAAAGCCCCAGTGATACTAAATATTAGAGACAAAATCTTCCTGGCTGAAATAAGAAATAAGTCTATTCTCCCATTTCTACTCTGACTGCTCTTAAGCTTTACTCTTGGCTTTGGATGGTGTCAAACTCTCATCTTTTTAAAATTATGTTATAAATACACATTAACCCTCCTACAAGTACATTTTCATTTGTTTTGATAAAACCATCACCAACCTGTATCTATGCCTAATTAGAAACTGGTAGTAACACAAAGTCACATCCAATCTGAGACCTGAAATCAATAATATTTTCACAGTTAAGAGGTGGAGGAAGAGACCCAAGAGGGAAAGCAAGTCACATATGGGGGGAAAAATGATTCTGACTTCTGACACATTCTGGCACTATAATTAAAATTTTCAGAATGAGAAGAGACTTAGACTCTGGCTAGTCTAGCATTTCTCAAGGGCTTCTTAGACTCTAGTGGCTTAAGACAGGTAAGGATTTTGTGGTGTGGTAGCTGAGAAACTGCAGAATAAGACAAATTTAAATTAACTTATTTTCTATAAAAATCAGAATTGCCTTTGGCCAACAAGCCTTGTGATACTCAAAATTTACAGTTTACCCAATTTATTTGGACAAGATACCCACTTATAGAAGATCCAAAGTTAACACCTTGAGGAATACCATTAACAAAAAAATGTTATTCCAGAAGAGTTCTGCAAGTTGTAATCCTATAAATAGTAGAATTAAAGCAAATGAGTCTTGTCAATCAGTTATCAACAGTAGGAGCTTGTCTGTTTATCCTAACCCCCACGGTTGTAGACAACTCACGCCAACCACCTCAATAACATGAAAAAGCTGAGAGAGGAAAACCAAGCAAGAAGTCTCCTTCAGGCTGTGCTGATCTCAGGGCTCACGTAGGGCATTGTCATGGTTCGTTTCAGTCATCAACTTGGCACAATACAGAGACAGAAAGATAATTTCAACAAGAAATGTCTAGATTAGGTTGATCTATGCATGTGTCTTGATTGTTAACTGTTAAGGGGAAGACCCAATCTGAAAGTGGGTGTTACCATTCACCGAATTTGAATTCTGAGTTTTATTTTTTAAGATATACTTATTTACTTTACTAATGTATGTGTACACTAGTGTTTATGAGGGCCAGAAAGTGGAATGAGATACCCTAAAGCTGTGTGAGACAACTGATGTAGGTGCTGGGAGTTAAGGCCTAGATAAAATATTAATGCCTAGATGGAACGTTAAGGCCTAGTTAAAATGGTAAGACTTAGGGAACTGTTACAGGCTAGCCTGTTATTGCAAGGAAACTTGCTCATGTGTTTCTGATGTTAACTAAGAAACTTTCTGATGCCAAGTTGACTATATACTCTTTTATGTTTTATACCCTTGAAACCAATCACAGTAGAAGTCAGTACACCTGCTTTGAGTCATTATCCACAATAAGCTTGAACCCAAACCAACCACCGAGTAGCACATCCTGTGCCTGTACATAAGCTTATGGTATTTGTTTTTATAAGCTGCCACTAAAATGACTCCTAACATAAGAGATATGAGAAACTATTGAAAATAAGACTTTCATTTTGAGTAGTGGTCGAATAAAGTTTAAATTCCCAAGACGTCCTTGAGATCTGACATCCTACTTGGCAGAAAGAAACATATACATGGGTAACTGACATCCTGGTTGGCAAGTTAAGACATGAAGATTAGACAAGGAAAGTCCATAGTAGCAGGCAGTACATTGACACTCGCAGTTGAATACCCCAACCAATGGAAGGAGGATACCTATTCAACAAAGCCATGTTCCTAAGAAAAGTCCCCTAAATCCTGATAAATGAAATAATTTGGCACAGATGCTTGCAGATCTCAGGCTTAAAAAGCCCTGTAGGACCTTAATTTGGAGGTGGGGGTGTCACAGTTCCCAAGTCTGGACCATGGCCCTGATCAATCAGTTCTGGGGCTCAATAAACAATACCTGTCTCATTGATACTGGTGCTTGTGTTGCTTGTTAGGTGATTCCTAGACTTTTCTTAGGAACATGGCTTTGTTGAATATGTATCCTCCTTCCATTGGTTGGTGTATTCAACTGCGGCCTTGGACTTTCCTTGTCTAATGGAGCTGCTTTGGGTTTCTGCAGTCTTGACTTCCCCTCATGGATGAATTGTGTCTGGAATTGCAGCCCAAGTTAAACACTTTATCCCACAGATTGCCTTTAGTTGGGGTGTTCAGTCACAACAAAGGAGGACACAATAATGTCCTTTGTTGATAATTCATATCTCAATTATTTTACTATGTGCAAAATGACAGAATATTAAAAACACTTAAACCTTAAAGTGGCACAAAGAAACTCTCATAATAGACTGAAGGAAATTTTCAAAAATATGTTTAAAATATTGTGCTAAGCTTACACCAGACTCCCAAAAAAAGGAACATTATGAACAATACACATAGTAGCAGGCAGTACATTGACACTCCAGATATATGTAACCCGGTGAGTTCACGATGATGCACACACAAAAGAGAAAGTGTAAATCACTGTTCAATCCTATTATGATTTTCTTGTTCAGGGTATACCTGAGATAAGAAAAGAGCTGATGAAGGGAAGTTTCTCTAGATACAAGTCTTCCAATTCATAACAGAAAGGGGAGAGGAATAATTACAATGTCACACTAATGAAGTGATGGCTCTAGACAATGATCAATCCCCTAAATAACAAAAGATATTCAGGTTCGTCTGGGTGTGGGGAGGCTCTATGAAATATCTCTGCCCTAAAATTGAACCTGAATTTGATCAACTCCTTTAATCCAAATGCCTTTTAAAATAAATGCAGGTCCCAGAGGAGCATATTAAATGATACCACTATGTTAAAATCAGCAAAATTCGCAAAATGAAAAATCTTGCAGCTGATCCTAGTTTCTTCAACAAATAAATTACAAGGGGAACAGGAGACAAGCAGGGAACACAGCAATGAATTTCAAACTCGTGTCTTCTGTTTGTAGCCAGACGGCATTATTTTAGGAGTTTGATAAATTTACAGTTTTAAAATAGCTACTTTATAGGGATGTGTGCAGCGCTATTCTCTGAAACTACATGAACACAGTGTTAGGTGAAAGCTCTTGACAATGAAATGAGATTTGCTTAAATGTTAAAATTGTTGATGCTGAAATGTCTTCATAGAGGATTTGGTATAGTACTCCACCTAGCTTCATATGCTTACAATTACATTTAATTAAAAGGCACCTTAGGGTGTTCTGCTAAATCACAATCTGATTTTCATAGCACATCTGATTAAATAAAAAATGATGACCAGCTGGTGAGCCAGCCCCGACGGTGAGCACAGGAAGAGAACAGGCCACTTGCCTGGCATGAAGTGACCTGAGTACCAGGAGTGACATCCTTCCCTGCCTCGCCCCTTACCATCTGCAGTAGTGGGAAGGGCTTCCCCTGACCCCATCCCCCAAAGCAGGAGAGCTGGAGAACTAGCCAACTTGCCCTGCACCTTACCTGGGCAATGCAGTGGAGCTGGACCAATGGTAAAGGCAAGGGTGAGGCAGCTCCGAGGGTGTGAGCAGGAAAGCCGCTTGCCGACTGCAGCACTTGCACTAGTGGCCCCCTCATCTTGACTGGACAGCACAGTGGAGCTGGTTCTGAAGGCCTGAGAGCCTAAGAGCTGACCCTGCCTCCTGCCGATGGTAGAATTGGGTGTCCTAGCCAGAACACTGCTGGAGAGCTTGCCCTAACGTTGTGGATAATGAAGAGATGATACATTGCCCAGTTCAGCTACCTTCCACCCAGACACAATTCCAGGACTCTGAGTGGGTCCACCCCCAAATCTTTATCATCTGGGAACTGTTGCGACCAGTGAAAGGGACAGTCCTGCTGATTTGGGGCTGCAACAACAGGGCAACATCAGGATAACCGGGAAGAGTCCCGATGACAATCTAATATTGATGGTGTCATAGAAGCCAGACTCAATGAAACGAACATTTGCAAATGAAGATGTGTGGACAGAGGGATATACTGTGGGACATGCTGTGACTACTACAGCTTGCATGATGTGATGTTTTCTATACTTTGGGGTTTGTTTTGTTTTGTTGGAGAGGGTGCTATTTTAAGGGAGAGGTTGCAAGGGCAAAGGGTGGATGTGAGGAGATAGGGAGAGGTGCAGAACTGAAGTGCATAATGTCAAACTCATAATCAATGAAATTTAAAGGTATATATACAATCTAAAAATGGTAACTCTTATCAACTTTGGTGCATCTAAATTGTCTTACAATGTAATTTAATAAAAGAAATATAGTAGTAATCAAATATCAAAAAAAATGAAAAGGATAAGCAGGACTACAGAAAGTGCTCAGTGGTTAAGAGCATGTGTCATGTGTCGCTCTAACAGAAGATCTAGGTGCAGTTCCCAGTCCCCACATAGTGGCTCACACCACATCTCTATAGAGTTCTAATTCCAGGGGATCTAACACCTTGTTCTGACCTTGTCTGCACATGGCACACCGATATCCATGCAGGCTAAATGCAGTTATCCAATACCAAAGGAATAAACCTAAAATAAACTTAAAGGATAACCAATGTTTAATTATAAAATGATCACTAATTACCTTTTAATTGCATATCTGATTATATCACTCATTTACTGCAAACATTGTTTTTCTACCTAGATAAGTAGATAAGTAAAATGCATCCTTCTTCCTGTATATAGCAATGAAAGCTGTCATTACTTAGTGTCACCTACTCAGATATTAGTTTAAAGCAATTAAGAAGTAATTGCTGATGGTAGTTTATTTAGCAGTTTCTATTTTGTGTCTCATATGTCTCTTTAGAACTTTATAATAAACTTCAAATAATATATCACTTACGTTAGAGGAATGAATGCTATTCTGCAACATTTACTGTGTTTGAGTGTGAAAACTGATGTCTCAATATTATGGACTTACCTTATATTAGCCACCAGCCATTTTGGACCCTATCTTTTCTCTATCTTATTGTATCATAAACAATTCAATTAATTACTTGGACCCTTCCCTGGGTTTGCTAAATCCTTATTGGACTGATGGAAGAGACTAGATGGTGATCCTCCATCTCCACCTCCCCTTAGCTGGGATTATGGAGCATTTATATGATGGCGTCACATCAGGCCTTCATGTGAAGGTACTTCACTGGCTAAACAATATCTCGAACCCATAGATTATTATATTCTTTTGAGTATTTAAACATATATTACTATTAAACATGTTACTATTTACTTGGCTAAGAATACAGTATTGGTCAGTAGTTTAAATTTCACATGTATTTTTTCACCACGACTGACAATTTTAAATTTAATTCCATGAAAAATATGTAAAGAGCATTCTTGCTGAAAGAAATTTAAAGATACAGTTATATTTGGTATGCATTTTGGAGTCCAGCTGAGGTTCTGAATTCTCTGCTTCCTCTTTCTCAAGGTGCTCAGACCACGCTGCACACAGGGGCTGCACACAGGGATGGAAGGCTGAAACAGAGACCAGAGTGGGTGGAGCTCTGCGGAGTCCAGCTGGGAGTTCGTGGTGGAGGCAAGGGGCAAAGGTCTTTCCCAAAGTCCTTAATGTTACAGCTCTTTTAGGCTAAGGCCTTCTCTGATGATCTTCAATGAAACAGCTCTCTGAGACAACTTTAACATACTTTATTCAGGGTGGGCTTGTATGCATACATTTTATTGGAGTGAACCAAAGGTTAAATCGTTTTGGGGAAGTGGGTAAGAAGGCTAAGGTACTGAGGAGCCTTATTAGCATGGGGAGGCATTCCAGGATATTTAGGTGCAGGACTTCATGACATTCCTCCTGTGGGGTCCTGGATCCCCCAGAGAAGAGGAAGTCCCACTGACAAAGGAGTCCACCACTTTACAGCAGGCTCAGGGCTGTCCAGTAATGTCAGACTCAGCAACTTGGTTTCCCAGCAGAGTATGGCAGCGGTTATAGAGAAACATGGGCAAATGAGAGTAATCATGGCCCAATAATCCTTTACTTACGATGCTGAAATTGAACTTTGGAACAGTTTTCACATATATATATAAAATATTGTTTTTCTTTTTTCCTTTTGAAAATCTTGTTTTCTTTTACTTAAAACATGTTAATTTTTGATAATTTCATACATGAGTAAACCATATTTAGATCATAGCTACCTCCTACACAACTCATTGCAGAAGCCTATCCTGCAAGACCAGTCCTGCTAGTCAGGCTCTTACCGTATAGCATAGCCTGGCTTACAGTGCCCTATACAAATCAGACTGGCCTTGAACACAAAATAAATGTCCTGCCTCTGCCTCCCAAGAAAGTTTAGACACAAGCATGTACCACCAAAGTTGTCCAGGACTTTAATGTTTTTAGTCTCTTTGAAATATAAAGGGCTGGAGAGATGCTTCCACAGTTAAGATTATGTATGCACTGCACTTTCTGAGGATCCAACTTTGGTTTCAAGGACACATTTGCCTGTAACACATTTGTCTGTAACTCCAGCTGCATGGATCTAATGACATCTTCTGACCTTCATAGACAAGTATATCTGTGTATATACAATACCCATAATAAAAATAGAAGGAATCTTTTAATATGATGTTGGCAGTATGGCTCAGTAGCAAAACATGTACCTGGACTATGCAAAGCCCTGAGGATCCACACATGACACTGTAAAAAAAATTGTCAAAAATGTAAAAGCTAGATTAAAACCACATGAAAATAGACAGTGCTTTGTATTTAGCCTTGTATTGGTTGCTTTTCTGTTGCAGGGGATGAGGATTATGTACATGCACTAAAACAATTTGATGAAGAAAGGACTTATTTTGGCTTAATGTCCCAGGGGGATACAGTCCATCATGACACAACAGCCAGGAAAAATGGGGCCATAAGAGCAGAAAGCAGAGAGATCACATTTTATCCAAACACAGACACCAGATGGGGGAGAGAGAGAGACAAAAGGAGAAACAAAGGAGAGAAAGACAGAGACAAAAGACAACAAACAGACACAGAGGGGGGAGAGGGAGAAGGAGAGGGAGGAAGAAGGAGAGGGAGAGGTAGGCTGGCAGGCAAGCAGGCAGAAGCCATTAACACAAAATAGGATGAGGCTCTGAGACCACCAAGCCTGTTCCCACTGACGTACTTCCTCCAGGAAGGCTCTACATCCTAAAGGCACATAACCAAGTGTTTCAATATTTCAGCCTACAGGGAACATTTCTCATTCAGGCCACACAGACTTTTAATTTGGCAATACCTGCTTATCCCAAATTGATTTCTTGTTAATTGCACTTTGTTTCTCAGAGTTCTACAGACACAGTCATTATTATTTACATGTTTGCTGCTTAGGGAAAAGCATGTTACACCATTGTATGATCAGAAACAAATTAATGTGAAGGACCTTTGATAGAGTCCTGCTTGAACATTTTCCTAATACTCTGTAAGTATTTATATGAAATGAAACCTGACCTATTAAAAGATGTCTAGCTGGGTGTTGGTGGAACATGCCTTTAATCCAAGTACTTGATAGACAGAAGTAGGCAAGTCTTTGTGGGTTTGAGGCCAACCTGGTCTACAAAGTGACAATCAGGGCTGTTACATAGAGAAACCATGTCTCAAAAAAAAAAAAACTAGACAAAAAGCAGCTATAAAGTAGCTACAAGGAACAAAATTTAACTAAAGAAAATTTTAAATGACTTTATGCTATTACCATGTAGTCAATAGATAGGGGAGGATGTATTTATCAATTACTTAAGCTCTCTGAGTGTAAAGATGGACTTATTTAGAAAGTGATGAGGCAGAACTTGCTATGTGGGTGCCAGTGAGGAAAGGATTAGTTTATATTTGTATTTCCCTGAGGTGGGAAATACAGCAAAAGAAATCCCTGCCCTTTTTTTTAGTAACTGCAAGGGTGCAGAGAAAATTAAAATGCCATGAAATGCAGTTCCCCTGTTAAAAGAGAAGGAAAGGACACAAGATGGGAAGATGGAGTTAGAGGCAACAAGTGCAAGGAAAATGCAGTTTAATGCCTTTCTCTGACAATTTGCTTGCAAAGTTTGAAGACATGGTAAAATTATATCTTCCAAATACCTGAATCCTTAAGGATCTAAATCAAGACTGGAGCTGTGCGTAAACCTTAGATGATTTAAACACTCGGAAAAGGGTCAAGATTATGCAAACAATATTTTATGAATCAATGCCTAAAGTATAAAATGGTTATCATCTATCACCTGCTTTCAGGTGATTGGCACTGTCTCAGAAGACGGAGCCACTGTGCAAAATTTCCATCTCTATAATAAGGACTGAGGGGCTGAGCAGCCTTCTTAGGGTATCAACAAGAAGGAGGCAAAGCAGAAATCTGAACCTGGTTTTCATTTTAAACTCCAAGATTTTGTGTGTGTGTGTGTGTGTGTGTGTGTGTGTGTGTGTGTGTGTGTTTTAAGCAGCAATAGCTGGCTTGCTGTCCCATCACTGCCCATCCAGGCCCTTAAATGTACAGAATGGCAAGGCATTCTAAACAGGTGGCGGCTGCAAGTACCAACTCTGGAGATACGCTATGCCCAGAGTCTAGCTCTCTACCTGCCTGCAGATACCATCTGTGGTACCTGTCAGACTGTCAAGGAAGGGCCATGATAGAAGCACAGCTCATCAGCTAGTTAAAGGGTGGGGACTGCTGACAGTGATAGCCAGTCACTGGCTAATCCATTTCCCTGGAGCTAAGAGTAAGAGTAGAGGGTAGGGAGTCAAAGTCTACATTTGAAGTCTATGCCTTTTATTTTTAATTACAGATCTCATCTTAAACTTTCCCTTTTCCTTAGTGAAGAGTGCAGACTCTAATTCTCAAGAGAGCTTGGAGTCTTGACATCCAGACAGGACAAAGAATGCTCCGCAGGAGGGCTACCAACCCTACTCCAAGCACTTCTCAAGCCCTTCATTTAATTAACAGGAATGGTATTTTTCCCTGCAAAAAAAGACAAAAACACTTGTCATTTCTCCTGACTATTCCTTTACACAACGAGATATTCCAGGAAATCAACTCAGGACTAGGAAAGTGGGTTGATGTTAATCACCTCCATGCTTACATGTTGATAAGGAGGAGAAATGAGGTTACAGGAACATCTTCTAAAGGGCCAGACATATGAGAAGAACCACGTTAAAAATCTCAGAATTGAAAAGTGCGAACATTTCCGTGACAGAACCTCCAAGTCCTAGTGACACATTTCCCCAGTGGAAAATGACCTCTCCTAGCAATGGACTGTGCTGGAAATAACCAATTGTACTTTAGTAAACATTTAGTATTTCCTTTCCAGCATTTCTTCCATATTTCTTAAGTCTTTCTTTGGCCTTAGTGCTACTTCTATATGTTGTTATTTATTCTCTTCCAGCTTGGTGATAATATTCCATCTCAGTGTCCAATGGGATGGCTCAGTTGGCAGAAGCATTTGTTCTGCTGGCCTGACAGCCTGAGTCTGACCTCTGAATCTATGTTCTTGTTCCTTAATGTTGTTTTTGTTTGCTTGTTTGTTTATTTGTTTTTGAGATTAAAATTGTGTCATTTCTCCCTTCCCTTCCCTTCCCTTTCTCCAAATCTTCCCATATGTCCATCCTTTTTTGCTTTTAAATTCAATTGTCAGAATGTGTCTCAGTAATTTTAGAAGCTGCACCCATAAAGTTTCACCATTATGACTGCCTCAACATTAGCTGAACAGGGTCAAGAAAAGTCATGCCAAAGTAGACAGGGAAAAGCCCATCAAGTCTCCTCTCATGTTTGTGGTTTTTGTTGTGTTTCTGTGAGTGTTGTATTGTTTTGGCTTGGTTTGTTTTTTTTGTTTTGTTTTGTTTTGTTTTTTAATTTGAATGTGGTAGCTCACATAGCTATCCTTGCATTTCTATAACAAATTGGGAAGTAGAGATGGGGGTTGAGGGGTATTGCCAGGAAGCTTGGCTGGCCTGGAGTACACAGCAAGAACAACCTCTGGCCTTAAAAACAATGAGGAGAGAATCAGTTTCCCCACTTCTGTCTTCCACTCCCAACCATGACATATCCACACCTGAATTTGCATACACATACGCACACACATCAATTTATTTACAAAGAATAGCCTATTCCTTGTTTCTATTTGTCATGAACATGTAGCTGGGCATTAGGGTTCTAAACATGGTCATGTGTATTTGTGTAGATGCCAGTTGTCAACCTCAGAGGTTTCTTCCCAAGCATTGTTCAACTGGCTTCATATAACAACTTCTCTCACCGGCCCAGAATGAACCACAGAGGTCAGTCTGACTGTCCAGTGAGCCCAAGGGATCCATTTGTCTCTTAGCACTCTTAGCACTGGGATTACAGCCATGCACCACTTTTCCAGGCTTTTACTCAGTGGGTTCTGGGCATCAAACTTGGGTTCTCATGAATTCATAGCAAGCATTTCCTCAACTGACATATTTCCCTTGCCCTAGATTCTGATTTTTATTGTTTTCTACTAAAAACCTTTTTGTATTGTTTTTCTTACAAAACAAAATTGTAACTGAAGGCAAAAACCTTTATAAGAAAAATATATGCATAATTCAAAAACAAAACAAACAAAAATATATACTTTCCAAACAGGTACTCTCTGCCACTATACTAAAGTAAATTTTGTTCTTAAGGTCTCTCAGGCACTTTAAAGGCAGAACAAAGAATAACACACCAGGATTAGACACATTTGGCCTGGGGATAATTTAACAGCTAGGAAATGAAGAGTTTGGAACCCCTAGAATTACTGTGTCTAACTCCATCAGGTAGCTGAGTCATAGCAAAGTATACTGAGTATAAAGTTTATTTACTCTGACTTCCTCTACTGCCAAATTAACTGCCCCATTCAGAAGTCACTCCTCTAAGCAGATGGGGTAACATTACACAAGCCAGGCTCACTTCTCGAATGGTAAGTTTTTGACTTCTCAGAAATGCCAGAAAAGAGCCATTGGCAAAATGGTGTTTTTATTGGATTCTGTAGGTCTTGTCAAACTCAGAAATGAATAGGCTGAAATGACTCTTCATCTAATTCCTTCTTATCAGCTTCCATATCAAATATCTCATTTATCTTATATTGAATTTAAGTGAAGTTCTGAAAAACCTGGAAGTGTTTTCAGTATGTGCCTTTAATTGGAAAGATACATTCCATTTTGTCAAAACACCAAACCAAATAACTTGACCCTCACATGCGGTAGGGGTAAAAAAGATCTCTTTCAAACACTGTTTCTGCATTCTTATTCTGACTTATCCCCTCCTTTCTCTGCCATGACCATGTCTGAAGACACAGAACGACCCCTCTTGAACTATACGTGCAATTTAAGGAAGTTAGAAACAACCATGAATTCAAATTTGTACCACCAATGGGTTCTCCTGTACCTGCACATACTAAGGATTTAAGTAGCTGAGAGTTTTGAATGGATTGATCATAAGGTAGGCTTACATATTAGCTATGTAATATCTTCAATAATTAAGAATGACTTAGTATGCATTGCAATAATCAGTTTTCTCTCACTGAAGTCATAAAGAAAAAAGTGTTGATTTAGCTTACAGTTCTGGTGCAAGGTCAAGGGCCACCTTCAGATGATTGTTTCCTTACTGATATAGTCTCAAACACAAGAGAGGACATACCAAAAAGAAATATGGTCTTTCACCTGTTTCATATAAAGTTAAAAGTATTCAAATTATTGGGTCTGACCATGATAGCTTAATCTAATCCCACTTACTTCTGAGAGTCCCCACCTAATAAATAGATAGTAAGATGAAGTTTCTTTCTTTGTAATATCTCATGGTGGTGTTTAAATTTCATCATGCAAGCCACTAGGAGGTCATCCCAGCTGTATCCAAACCACAACACAATAAGAATCTGCATTCAATTCACTGCCATGGAGTGTTGCACATACAGACTGGCCACTGAAATTGGTGACATACTAAAAAGTGCAGACCATAACTTTATCAGTTTTGATTTGACAAGAGATGACACTATTGAGATCCTCATGACCCTTGTTTTCACATTCAATGTTTACCCAGATTTAATCCTAAACATGTTCAGGATTTTAAAGTTCCAATTTTATTTTTCAAAAATCAGTTAAGTGTCTGAATATATTAGTGCCTGCATATTGTTATATTACATTTAGAGTTCTCATTGAATTGCAAGGCATATGCAAACTGTAAACCAATGCATTCGACAATGTGATAACTATCTCATCCTTTTAAAAGTTCATTCCCATACTGAGAACAATTGGATGGCTTTGTGTTTTTTATTTCATTGTCTCTGTCAAGATTTTACTATGAATTTTTAAACTAATTTAAATCACAAATATAGTCTATGTATTCAGACAAAGGTGGTAAAAAATAAATAGAATGTGCCATTGCAGTGATTTGGTTTGAAATATGACTTAATGCATCATCAAAACCACTAGCAACAGAAGACCGCTTTCCAAGAAACTGCAAAAATTGTGAGCCTTTTTCATTTTGAGAGATTTGATAAGAAATTGATTTTTCCAAAAGCGATCACTTCATTCCGCTTCCTTATATCTCCTCCCTGCACAAGGTATAACAGCAGGTTAATCTGTTGTTGCACTTCAAGTTTTGCTACAGAAGTGAAAATATTTCATAATTAAAAAATATGATGTCTTCATGTTCTAAAGGATTAATTTATTCTCCACCATGAAAGCAAATGAAAGTGGGACTCAGCCCTCCACAGTCTTACATAATAGTTTGTTCTATAAAATACATTATTTTCTTTAACATTTTCTATTTTAGAATAATATCAAAATTCCTTACGATGATCTATGCATCCTTATATGGTTTGTCCTCACCATTTACCCCAACACTAGTCTGGTCTCCAGGTCCTCTCCCTTTGGCTGACTTTCTCTGCCATCCAGGCTTCCTATACCAAAACTCACTCGAGCTATAAGGCCCTTGAACTCATTTGTTCATATGCCTAAAGTACTTGTTTCTAACAAGGCCACAGGACCCATCCCATCCATTCATCCAGCTCCCTGTTCAATACTAACTCAGAGAAGTCAGCTGAACTATCAGGAAAAATCTCCATCCTTTAATCACTCTCTGCAATCTCCTACATATAGTAGATACTGAAGTGTTTTAAGTGCCTAAATACGGGCTTGTAACAAGACATTATTGGCAAAACTTGCACAATTCTTCCCATGTATCAGGAGCAACTAGATGCCAGCTTTTTATCTGGATTTCGAAAGCTGAGTAGAAACCATTAGGCAAAACATAGCATGTTGATCTTCAAAATGTCCACCATTTTAAGAAACTAAGGTACAAGGTAAAAATGAGTAGCCAGAGATGTGACCCTGTGTGCTGAACATTGAAAACTGCTCACTGAAAAACATTGGAGATCTCTGCAATAAGTTCAGGACTTTTGGAAAGGCCTTCCTTTTAAAAACATAGGAGAGGTAGGTGTGAGGCAAATGAGAAAGGAGTCCAGGAGGCAATTATTAGGAAGGCTACCGTCACTGGACAGGTGAGTCACAGAAGGAGTTCCATCTTAGGAACTAGTAGGATGGCTTTGCATTTTTAAAAGAAATAGCAGAGTTGACTATATAAGTTCCTATATAAGTAGAAGTTTTAGACATTTACTGTCATTTTGTGTGTTAATATAATTTGTATTTTAAAACAGAAAAGAAATTCACAGGGGAAACTACTTTGTAAGACAGTTTACTGCACACTTTAAAAAAAAAACAGGATTTGATGATCTTACTGGGTGCGACTGTACTCTGAAATTGCCATCACTAGAATACATAGCAAAAAAACAAATGTTTCAAGAGCTTTCTAATTCCCGTGAGACAAATACATCTGAAAAGGCTTGTGAGTAACACATAGAAAATAACTGTAAGCTGTACATAAGGAATCTGATGAGCTGGAGAGGCTGTGCACAGCAAGATTAATACACAGCACTGAACGCTAATCAATAACATTTTCCCTAGACTTGAGCACTCTCTGGTCTTCAGTTTAGTAGTAAAACTGAATGATGGAACACACTCTTCCACAACTTGACCAAATAGTTATGCTGTGATATATTCCAAAAAAGAGAAAAATGAATTTTTAAAGTGATAGATAATTTTCTCAAGCTTAAAATACCTTCTTAATCAATGAGATTATACCCAAAAATACTGTTTGGGAAAAAGCAAAGCAAAGCAATGAAAAGGGATACTTTTTAAAAGGCTTATTTTCTACTATAGCACAGATACTCAGGCTTATAGATTTGAAGAATACACTAACTGCATTTACTAGTATTGTTATACAGCTTTCTTCTCTGCCCACCTTGTCTCCCCCATGCAGATTATTTTAAACTTCGACTGTGGAGTGCAGCCAGTCATGGGTTAAGTTTGGAAGGATCCTGCAGACTTGAGGTGAAAGTAGTATTGGGAAAGGTGGATTTCCAGGAGCCAGTTGCATTCTGGGAAGGCCTGCAAAAGGTCCCATTCACCCAAGGTCCCCAGAGTAGAAGTGGCCCCTAGGTGTCAAGGTAAGAGGTTATTGTGTACTTAGTAGGCTGTTCTTGGAAAGCCAAATCCTCTTCTTAAAGCCCCCAATCTAGTCCTGCAAGACTTCCTCTAAAGTCCTTTCTTGTTCAGTTTTCCATTTGACCTTGAGATAACAACCCTCATTGTAAAAGCCACAGTCTGTGGCTCTACACCTCTGTATATTTTTAGTGTTCCCCTTTACCCATTTTAGCAGTTAAAATGTCTTCTCTCACAATTACCCTAAGGCTACTCAACCATGTGAGATGCTGTGTGGTAGTGTGTTACATGGATATGTATTGTATTCACTATTCATTTTTATGGGACTTAGGAAATTAAAACTCAAATATATATTCTGAAAACCTGAAATTTCAATCTGTATGCTCATTAATTAATTAATTAAACTACTAATGAGAAATTGCCAACAAAATCAAATTATCCATGGACAAAGGTTAATGAACATATTTTCAGCAAAGTTAGGAATAAGAGAAAGAGAACAGGACCACTTCACATTTTGAAGGGGGACATATTGAAATATCACCAAATATACAAAAAATACTGCAAATAAGCACAGTTGAAAAGTATTATGTGAACTTGCACTATTAATTAGAATTTTCCAGAGGCCAGGGCAGTGAGTCATCTATCCATACCACCTACAATCTTCATGCCCTTCATTAAGTATGCTTCACTGAAATGCCCATGTATTCTAGATTATATACTTCATAAAAGCAAAAATCTTTGTCTGATTCATTGATATATCCCAAACAGGTAATGCAGTGGTTGGCACTTAGCAGGGCACACAATAGACACTTTGCATGTCTGCAACAGTTTTTCCTCTTTCTGTGGACTCCGTCTTCCTTCTTTAATTTTTTTTTATTTATTTTACTTATTCACTTTACGTCCCACTGGCTGTCCCCTTCTAGTCATCCCTTCCCACAATCCTTCCCCCATCCTCTCCCCCATTCTCCTCTGAGCATGTTCCCCCTGACCCCTAGTGCCCCACAATGCAAGTCTCTGTGAGCCTAAGTACACATTCTCATCCACTGAGGCCAGACAAGGCAGCTTAGCTAAAAAACATAGCCCATGTCCCATGTACAGGCAATAGCTATTGGGACAGCCCCTGCTCCAACTGTTCAGGACCTACATGAAGGTCAGGCTATACATCTGCTGCATATGGGTAGAGAGGCCTAGGTCCAGCCTGTATATGTTCTTTGGTTGGTGATTCAGTCTCTCAGAGCCCCAAGAGTCCAGGTTTTATTCTGCTCGTCTCCCTTGAAGTTCCTTTCTATCCCCTTAGGGAACTACAATCCTTCCTCCTAGTCTTCCATAAGACTTCCCAAGCTGCAGCCAATGTTTGACTGTAGGTGTCTGCATCTGTCTGAGTCAGTTGCTGACTAGAGCCTCTCAGAGGACAGCCATGCTAGATTTCTCTCTGTATGGCTCAGAATCCAAATGTCTGATGAAGGTTGGAGGAGAGATAACAGGAGAAGCTCCATCTTCCTTCTTGATCTCCAGCTTACACGAGGTCAAATACAGCGGCTACCACTCCAAATTCAAACAACCTGCAGCTAACTCATTTTGTCTTTCAGTTTTACAATTCCAATCTGTTGCTACTTTTTATCTCATAACTAAGCTACAAGTTACTGAAGCATAGATCAACCCCTCATTTGCAAGAAAACACACACACACACATGAACATGCACATACACATGAATGGATATAGAGAAGACACAGACACAATGTCCACTGTCTATGGACTGAATGGACCAGAAGATGTTTTGAATCATTTGATATGAAAGTGATTGTTTATTTTAGCATTATTTTAATACAAAAGTAGAAACCCTCTAAATAATTTCTCCATTTTTGTCCACACATTGAAAGTGATGAGATCTTTTTTTTTCACATGGTAAGACGATTGCCACCCACATTTATATTTTACAGAACATAAAACAAAGAAACATTAAGATTTTTCTTCTGATAATTTTGCAAATGACATTTTTAAGAGGATTTTACCAAAATGTTACAGTGGTAAATTTGGGATAGAAGGATTTAGTCCTATTTTCTTTAAATAGAATTTATATTATCTGATATTTTTACAATAAATACAGCTTTAGTGTAACAAGAGACTAATACTTAATACGACCAATAGGAAAAACTAAAAAGAAAAAAATGATACTGTCTAAAAAAGTCTCAGCTGCTGAAGAAGCCCTCATTGTTTAACAACAAAGAATAGTCACATAAGGATTAAATAATTGGTTATAGTTTAATGTGTGAGCTAAAAATTATTTGAAATTTCAAAATTTGTAGAGTTATTTAAGATTTAAAATCATAATAATTTTTAAAGGCCACCTTCAGTGAATAGTTAAGGAACTAACTCACTATCTTGAGAATTAATAAATCAAATGTCAGAAGCAAGCATTTATCCAACGTTTCTTACATGACTTATACTACTATTTAATTATATAGGATATGAAGAGAAGTGTGTCTTTATAAAGATAACGGGAAAAAGAAATGAAAATAAAATATTATTTTAAAAACACCATTTTATAACTGCCAATGAATGACTGATACTTCATCCAGGCATTAAACAGCAATAGCTGCTAAGATCAAAGAAAGAGAAAGATGGATACATTACATCCTATGATTATCCCAAATATTGAATATAGTCTTGTCAAAGGGATCAAGTCCAAGTCAGATGCACCCTCTCAATGTACAGCCAGTTCACTCTAAAGAAACACCCATGATGGCAAAACAAGGACAAATGCCAAAAGATACCATCCAATTCCCCTTTGCAAGGATGTCTAGGCCTCACAGTTCCCAGGTTCCTCCATAAAAAAAATTGCATAAATAATGAAGAGGATGAAAGCAGGAAGTGGGGTAAGAGACTTAAAAGACGTGTCAAATTTTTTAAGGGTAGACTAAATAGAATGTCTGGGGACACATATTTGAATGGTAAAACTATAAAAAGCAAATTGCAAAGAAAATCACTGCTATGAAAGGCAGGATAATTGCAAGAGGGTGGGAGTCGGGAGTGTGACAGAGCTAATGGAAGGATCTACACGGGTGGCTACAGAAACTATATCTTGACCTGGGTGGCACTAATTTCATAAAGCCTGATCAATCATGCAGTTCATTTAAGTGCTTTTCTGTTTCTGTGTTTTCTTTTGTGACAGGCAGTGTTGGGAATATAAAGAGACTCGGCATATAGTAGGATGTGGAAAGCCCAAGTCTTTAAAACAAGAGACTTATAAGTGGAAATAAACTGACACAGGACTTTACAGGCAGGCAGGGAGTAAAGCCAAGGACCATTTGAAGAAGCTTGTAGAGGTGAGAATGATGCCTCAAACTTTGATATTGTCTCACCCAACTGAAGCATCTTTTCAGAGCCTATTGTGTTTTCCAGGAGTAAGGATGGGGATCCTGCAAACCCTACAGCCAGCAGGGAAGTGAACCTCAAGAAGCAAGAAGATAAATACAGTTCCGCACAACATACTTAGCAGGTGTCCTAGGATTTCCATTGCTGTAAACAGACACTACGACCACAGCAACTCATTTTTTAATTGGATTTTCTTTATTTACATTGTAAATGTTATCCCCTTCCCGGGTTCCTCCCCACAAGACCCCCTATCCCAGCCCTCGCTCCCCTTGCTTCTATGAGGTTGTTCTTCCAGCCACTGACCCACTCCCAGTTCCCAGCCCTTGAATTCCCCTACACTGGGGCCTCAAGCCTTCACCTGGGCAAAGGCCTGTCCTCCAACTGATGCCAGACAAAGCCATCTTCTGCTGTGTATGCAGCTGGAGACATGGGTCCCTCCATGTGTACTCCTTGGTTGATAGTTTATTGTCTGGGAGTTCTGGGGGATGGGGTCTGGTTGGTGGATATCTTTGTTCTTCCTATAGGTTGCAAACCCCTTCAACTCCTTCAGTCCTTTCTCTAACTCCCCCACTGGGGACCCCTAGTTCAGTCCAATGGTTGTCTGCAAGCATCCACCTTTGTATTTGTCAGGCTCTGGCAAAGCTTTTCAGGAGACAGCTATATCAGGCTCCTAGCAGCATGCACTTCTTAGCATCCACAATAGTGCCTGCGTTTGGTTACTGTATATGGGTTGGATCCCCAGGTGGGTCAGTCTCTGGATGGCCTTTCCTTCAGTCTCTGTTCTACACTTTTTGTCTCCATCTTTCTCCTGTGAGTATTTTTCCCATTTCTAAGAAGGACAGAAGCACACACACTTTGGTCTTCCTTCTTCTTGAGCTTCATGTGGTCTGTGAATTGTATGTTGGGTATTCCGAGCTTTTGGGCTAATATCCACTTATCAGTGAGTCCATACCATATGTGTTTTCTAGTTTTATCCATTTGCCAAAGAATTTCATGAATTCATTGTTTTTAATAGCTGAGTAGTACTCCATTGTGTAAATGCACCACATTTTCTATATCCATTCCTCTGTTGAAGGACATCTGGATTCTTTCCAGCTTCTGGCTATTATAAACAAGGCTGCTGTGAACATAGTGGAGCATGTGTCATTATTATATGTTGGAGCATCTTTTGGTATATGCTCAGGAGTGGTATAGCTGGGTCCTCAGTTAGTACTATGACCAATTTTCTGAGGAATCACCAGACTGATTTCCAGAGTGGTTGTGCCAGCTTGAAACCCCACCAGCAAAAGAGGAGTGTTCCTCTTTCTCCACATCCTCACCAGCATTGGCTGTCACCTGAGTTTTTGATCTTAGCCATTCTGACTGGTATGACATGGAATCTCAGGGTTGTTTTGATTTGCATTTCCCTGATGACTAAGGGTGTTGAACATTTCTTTATGTGCTTCTTCACCATTAAATATTCCTCAGGTGAGAATTCTTTGCTTAGCTCTGTACACCATTTTTAAATAGGGTTATTTGATTCTCTGGACTCCAACTTCTTGAGCTCTTTGTATATGTTGGATGTTAGCCCTCTATCAGATGTAGGATTGGTAAAGATCTTTTCCCAATCTGTTGGTTGGACCACATCAACTCTTATAAAAGACATTTAATTAGGGCTGACTTACTGTCTCTGAAGTTCAGTCTATTATCATGGCAGGAAGCATGGCAGTACCCAGGCAGGCATGGCACAGGAGGAGCTAAGAGGTCTACATCTTGTTCTGAAGGCTAACAGAAGACTGGCATCCTAAGACAGCTATGGGGAAGCTCTCTCAAAACCCACCTCTACAGTGACATACTTCTTCTAACATTGCCACATCTCCAACAAGGCCACAACACCTACTAGTGCCACTCCCTGGACCACAGCAGAGCTGGTTCAAACTTCTAGAGTTTGACCCTGAGCAGTTCATTTTTGACATAAAAAGTATAGAACAATTGTGGAATAACATTTCCTGGTAACAAATATCTCAACCCTATGTGCACAATAAGGCTTTTTAAAAATGTATTTATCTTTATTTCAAGTGTATTGGTGTTTTCCATGAATGTATGTCTAGGTGATAGTATCAGATCTTGGAGCTACAAACACCTGTGAGCTGCCATATGGGTGCTGGGGTTTGAACGTGGGTTCTAACAGTCAGTGCCCCTAGCCACTGAGCAATCTCACGTGCCACACACAATAAAGCTTAAAGCATCACTACACTGAAACTCTATTGCAAAGTACATGTTACTTCTACTATGAAGATAGGTTTTATAGCTTAAGGGCCTAAGACCTGGTGTGGTCTCTGACTGAGATAACATAGAGATCAGCAGGGAATAAAGAACATAAGACATCTCACCCAAGGATGGGTTCTATTGTCTGAGAAATGAGGCTAAGCATAAAGGTCTAAAGAGGGAGAGACCAGGATAAAAGTTCTGGGGGATTTGGGTGAGGCCCGGCCCTCCAGATAGCAAAGGGCACCTGGTTATTAACAACATCCACTCCAAGTCTTCCTGTGGAAAACAGGTACATACATCGCTTTTATTGAAGAAACAAACCTGCAGGATAGCATTCGTTGTTTCTCTAGTGCTTGTTTGTAAGCACAAGAACATGGTATCTTCTCAACAGGAGGTGCATCTGCTGGAGAGTAAGGAGTTAGAATAAATCCTCTTAGTCACATTCCTAAGGATAACTTATTATCATGTTTTCTTTTCATATATCAGACATAATAATGTATAATAGGACTTTTAAATGACAATAATTTTGTTTTGCTAGGCCTTTCCAATAGATAACTCTTATCTCAGCTACTCAAGGTTGGGGCAAAAGGATCATAGGCCTGCTGATGTCACAGTGAGCTCAAGGTCAGCCTAGGCAGCATTGTGAGGCTCTGGCTGAAGGTTAAATGTAAAAGTTTTTAAAAGCTCTGATGTCACCATATAATGATAAAGTCCTTACCTAGCATGTGAGAGGCCCTAGATTTGGTCACCAGCCCAGAAAAATCATGCAAGGTATTAATAGACATGTTATTCATTGGTTTCCAACCCAGAAAAATAAATCATGACTGCAAAGCAAGGAAATCAGCCGCAGTTCATCACTGTGAATAATGAAGCTATTTTGAAAAATCATAAAATACTTCTAATTTCAGCATGATTCAAGCTAACTAATGTAAATAATTTATCCTGAGATCCAAAATGTATCTCTTTTGGTAGTTATGCTTTTTATTTTTTTAAATACTTCTCTCTCCTTCGGTGACTACCGTCTCAAAGCATGGACCAAAAGAAGAAAGGGAACCAGGCGTGGGAGGGGAGCATGATTGGACCATGATCATGAGTGCAGAACAAATGAAAGTGTAGGCTAGCATTACTTCCTTTCCCAAACTGTGAAGGATGTAGTGAAGAAGCAGAGAGGATGGAGTGGAGGCAGAGGTATGAGAAGGTCAATGCAGAGGCAGCGGGAGTCAAATCAGAGACCAGTCCTGTTAGAGTCGGAGATGAGTTCATCCACAATTCATAAAGTCAACACAGAGAAAGGCCCCTTCTACTTAATATGTATTAATTCAATGGCTGTTTAACCACCCCTGCCCAGTGTTTTTACACATATGTAAATTAGAGAAAGACAGCTTTGTGGAAAACAAAAACAACAAAAAACTATTGTTATAGTATTATGAGATACAGTATTGTGAAATACTTTGTCTTTACAATATTAATCATTTGGATATTAAAATGTATTGTTTAAATTATAAGTGGAAGAAAACCGTGTGAGTTTTAGCTAAATTGGAAAAATTCTTCAATGTACCATTATGCAAAAATGCAATGAAGATTCTGGAAAGTTGGTAAGTCACTAGTTGGTGTGTTAAAATTACACATGTAGAAGCAAGATGTCTTTAGAATACTTGTCCTGAGATGCACCTATGTATTTGAACTATAACATACAAACAGTGGACACTTTATTAAAATTTATCCCAGTTAAAAAATCTATATCAAATAGGAATGTTAAGTGTGACTTAATCCAACAAGCCATGGAAATTACTAAGACTGAAAAAATTAACAAAAGCCAAAGGTTGCATATTAGGGGCAAAGGTCTCTTCAGCTATCTGCATGGTGATTTTCTGAGCTGAGAAGAATGTTAAACGTGTTGGTCTTGCACACTACCAGGGAACAGCCTCTGTATTCAGGAAAGGCTCATCTTCAAGTTTAAATCAATCAGGATACATCCAATGCTTATTTTTCTGTGTTGTTTTCTGTCAAGAGCACTTAGGCACATAGAACTAGATATAGCAGTATTGTAGTAGCAAATGTTAATTACTGATGTATCCTGGTATTTATAAAATATTTTCTGTGTGATTTCTTATCAGTATCTTTAGGCTCTAAGATTGAAGCTCTTGGAATGCTGGTCTTTGTAAAAACAAGTCATTAAAACATCCCCCAGAGAACTCGTTTACCAAGAGCTGATGGGAGCGGGAAATTCCCAGCAGAGTGTTAGTTCTTCTCTGCACAGGGTGCACAGTTCTTGTTCTCTATTCACTCCATGAATGCTCCATTTTGAAATTTAGGAAATTCTTGCAAATTTTAAGTTCTTCAGTTTTAACACACTAACAAAGAGGTTACAAACGATTTGAATGTGTAGCCCTCAACTGAAGCATGTCTCCATCCTTAGAATTAAACCTAAAGTTTGATGAGAAAAATGAAAATCTCATTGTGTAGTATTGAAATCCAAACAAGACAAATTGCTTCCATTTGAGCCAGATAATTAACTGTAGAAGACAGAGTTGGTCCATTTTGTATTACAAAGAAACTTTCATTTTTATATGTTTCAAGAAGAAGACATAATTTCACCTGAGAAGATAGGCATTTGGGGTTTGTTGTTCTTTTGGTTTGAATTTTTTAGACATTTTTAAATCAACAGAGATATTTAATCAACCTCACTAAGATGGATATTGTAGACATGAGGGTTTATTTCTTGGTATTGGGAATATACAGATATTGAATACTTGTTACATAAATTCATGTCACATCTACAAGAGATCCTATTTTCTTCTTTCTTAGGAGAAAGCCTTAGCTCAAATTATGTTTTTATCACTAATATTCATTTTGAACACTGAACATTTTTCTAAAGGCATTCTTTTCCAAAAATATTAAAAACCTAACAAATATAATTAAGAATCATGATAAGTTTCTAATTCAACTTGATACTGAAGTGACATCTTAATAATGAAAGAATTTCTTCACCAAACCAAATAACTAAAAATGTGGATTGCCAATCACACTTTTTTATTTCAGGTTTAAGCCCCCAAACTGTATATAGCTGGTAAGTTGAGTACAAAACAAGAACAATTTGTATTTGTTGGCTTTCCTGTTCTTAGGGTAAAACACCATGACCAAGGTAAGTCAGAGAAGAATGTTTATTTTAGTTTATGGTTTCTGTGGTGATTCGAATAGGTTTGGCCCCCATAGACTCATGTATTTGAACACTTGGTCCACGGGGAGGGGCAATATTAGGAAGTGTGGCCTTGTTGGAATAGGTGTGGCCTTGTCAGAAGAAATGTGTCACTATGGAGATGGGCCTTGAACTTTCTATGTTCAACCTCAGCCCAGTGTGGAATTCCAGTTCCCTTCTGGGTGCCTTTAGAAGACAGTCTTCCTGGCTGCCTTTGGAACAAGGTGTAGAACTCTCGGTTCCTCTAGCACCATGTCTGCCTAAATGCTGCCATGCTTCCTGCCATGATTGTAATGGGTTAAACCTCTGAAACTGTAAACCAGTTCCCATTTCACGTTGTCCTTTATGAGTAATGGTGTCTCTTCATAACAATGGAAACCCTAGGACAGTTCCAGAGAGTAAGAGCCCATCATGGCAAAGAAACATGACAGCAAGGCATGGCGTCATACGTGTGTGTCAGCCAGAGCACAAAGCTGAGTGCACTTCTTCAGAGGCAAGCACAGTGCCAAGTCATCTAGGATTGATGTAACTGTGTTGAAATTAATAAATCAAAATTACACATTAATATAAACTGGTCTTTAAAATAGGCTACTAGTCATAATCTCTGGCAACTCTAATCATGTGTGCTTATCATTTATCTATCAAATTCTTGACAACTAGTTTCTGCAACAATAGTAATGATTATTTTAAATCTTACATTTAGAGTTAACAAGGGCACTATTATTATCCTATCAAGGATAAGCAGAAACAAGCCCTTATACCTGTGACTTTGTGGGGAAAGGACGGCTTGGAATTATTTGATAAAAATTAAATTCCCCCAAAGGCACACTTAATCCAAACATGAAACATCTCAAAGCTGAAAAGCTGTAAGGTAAGCCAAGCATAAAGCAACTGGAGGTACAGCAGCCTACTTTCTAACTTAAAGGAGAGAGGCTGGGAAATCTAATTACTGATCTGTTTCAGCTCTGAGGTTTTATCTTTAATCGACTAGAAGTTAAAAGGTAACACACCCATGGAGGGAAGGAAATGCTGCCACAGGAGAATGCATGGCTTCAGTCTATTTAACGCCTGACTTTCCCTCTTCTCTTTCTTTCTTTTCTTTTCTTTCTTCCTTTCTTTCTCTCTCTTTCTTTCTTTTTTTTTTTTGCCTCTAAAACTGGATGCACTCATATGATATGTGAGTGCCAGCTGTGTTAACTTTTTAAAAATCACATAGACAATTGGACAAAACACATTAATGATTTTACACTTATGCACAATGATTGTTTAAAGTACAAATTAGTTTTTATATTACAGCTATAGTTAAAAATTCTATGACAAATATGGGAATATGGATATACTTTAGAGATAATACTTTCATATAATCAGCAATAGAATCAGTCCATAGTATTTCTGTCTTAATTTTTCTAAGATTTTACAACTTCTTTACTAAATAACTACTAAAATTTACATGCTTCTCAATAGTATACAAGTTTTCTTTTCTCTATATCTCTGAAAATAACTTCAATTTATTGTTATATACAAGATCCATCATAAAGGATGAGTGGAAATATGTCATTTGCTTTTGAATTATATTTCATAGGATACTTAATTCTAAGTTAAAAGTTAGATTGTGTTATACAATGTAGGGTTTTGTATTTTGTTTCTCTTGCAATTTGTTTTTGGTTTGACTTTCCTGAAATTAAGGATGGTGTACTTTGTGCTACTCTCTAAAATACATACTGTCTCACATATAAGTATTGATTTTAGTATGAGAGAGGATTAATTTAAATGTCTTGCCAGGGTTTCAATTGTTTTCTTTTTTCACTATTTTACTGCATTGCATATCTATGCATTTTATCATTTTCATTCACATGATGACCTTGTTAGTGGAAAACTTTTTCATTGTTTAGGTATATAAAATATATACATATACCCTTATAGAAAGACCAGTAATTTGCAGGACCTGAAATTTTATAACATCATGGAGTACTGATTAATATTTCCTTTTTGAAATGCATATTGGAATGATCACATACAAGACAGAAATTTTAAAACAAGCTGCCTATTAATGGCAGCAAGATGCCTGGGTTGAAAGTGAGATCAGAATTAGGACTGACCTACAGATTTATTTCCCCAAGCCAATTGTGACCCTTCAGGGCCGAAATTGTGCCCTCCCCCACCCAGCCTTTGAGGGGGAATTCCAGACCTCAGTGCTCGCCACAACCTTCCCCACCAGGGTGGAGCTCTTGGACCAACATGAAGTCCATTGTACTTCAAGGACATGCAGTTTCCTGAGAGGGACTAGCTGAAGGACTTTTGGCAGCAAGATGAAGGGGCTTAAAAGGGGGGAGTATAGGGGGTTAGGTGAGCGTGGCTAGGCGGCGTGGGGGAAGGTGTCCAGGCGGGCCTTTGCCTGGGCACCTCTGCCCCTGAGGGACCACACACACAGAGACATGGTATAGAATAGAGTTTATTCAGAGTAGGGGATGGGAGTTAGTGGTAGAGAGGGAGAGAGAGAGAGAGAGAGAGAGAGAGAGAGAGAGAGAGAGAATAGAGAGTAGAGGCCAGCCATGACTACGTGGAGGGGGGAAGAGCCCCAGGGGCAGAGAGGTGAGAGAGTGTGGGAGAGCAGAGAGCAAAGAGGGAGAGGAGGAGCAAGTAGCCCCTCTTATAGTGGGCCAGATCTCTGGGGTGGGGCATACCTGGCTATTGCCAGGTAGGTGTGGGGTGGAGCTTAGACAAAACCCCAACACTAGCCACCTACCAAGAAACCAAACTGGTTTTGCTGACAAGTTTCCAGGCTTTGGGGAAGGGCCCCCCATCCCCCCCCCCCACCACCACCACCACCACCACCACCGCCACCGCCGCCGCCGCTGCCGCTGCTGCCCTTATATTTGGAGCCGCCCCATTAAACATAGAGCCTTGACTTGGCTCCTTATTTCTCTTGCAAGCCCATACTATTTCAGCCACAGCTTTCCTTCCAAGTGACCTTGGTTCGCTTAGCTGTAGGGGGGACTTGGAAACAGAGAGACCAAGTGAGGACTGCTGTCTTGGGTGGAGCTCCATGGGAAGGAAAAAAGCTACATATCCAGAATGGCAAGCAACATACAGTGTTAATGTTAGCACTATAAATATGATCTTTGGAAGGCTGTCGTTGCAGGGGTGCAAAAGGGATATGGGCTAGACTGAATCATCATAGGCCTGATGCTGAGATCAGCTAGGGTGTAACAGCGAATTGGGAAGGCGAATTTTATTAGGCAAATTGTCCAAAGTCTAGAACTGCATCAGGCAAGAGGAATAGGACATAAAATAAAATATGTAAAAAACAAAAAAACAACAACAACAACAACAAAAGATTTTAGAAACATGAGAAAGAGAAACAGAAAATCTAGCCTGCCTACTCCATACAAAATTATTCTATGGGTTTAGAGGTTGGTTTTTTTGTTGTTGTTGTTGTTTTTGTTTTTTTGCTTTGCATCCTGATAATTGTAAAGCATTTTAATCTAATGAGCTCATTTTAAAGAACCAATAAATCTCATTGGTTCTTTAAAATCTCATTGGAAGGATTTTCCTCAAGGAATGGCTGATAGCCTTACCTTATGTGAGAAAAAATGTTTTGTCTCTGCTTCAATGCAAGAAGCTAGGATTTTAAATCTTTCCGTGTATGTTTTTCATGGAGGTTTATTACAGGCCTATGCTCTTACAGTGAGCTTTAAAATTTTTGGAGCAGTTGTTGCTCCAGAAAAGACTCAAAGAAAATATTTCAATTATATACTAAACAAATTGGCACCAAAAATTCAAATAAAAGACAATTTATTTACTCTAAATGATTTTCAAAGGTTGTAGGATATATTAATTGGCTAAAACCTCACCTTAAGCTTCCCACAGGAAGGCTTAAGACTCTGTTTTTCCCAAGGGGAATGCAAATTAACTGGTGAGAGACAACTTTACAGATGTTAGAGGAAGCTACTGTAATCAGTTCTTAGTTGTTTATGTTATGTGTTCACATAGAACACTTTTCTTAGAAAAAAGAGCATTAATGTAGAGTCACCCTTTTTCATCTCCAAGTAAAGTTTTAACATCCTACTATAAAGCTGTTGGTGTGTTAATAAAGTATTGTTGGATAGAATCATGAAAGTATTTTAAAAAGAATGTCTTAAGAACCTGATGAAACATTTGTTCCTCGTTTCAAATGACAATCAATTTGGTTATTACAGAGTATTAGTACTTGGCCTATTGCACGACAAGCCTTTTAGGCAAACTTGATAATTGTTATCCAAAAGAGTTGTTAAAATTTGCTTCCATACATGCCTTTGTACCTCTTATAGATTTATGCATGCATCCCATAAAGAATGCATCTACTGTATTTAAAAGCAGCTCTTCTATGTGAGAGAAGACTTAATCAATTATTACAGATAAATGGTACTCATGTTTCTGATTTTACAAAATTAAAATATGTACATGTAAATTAAAATATCTTCATGTAATTGGATCACATGTTTATTCTTTTGAGTTTCCCCCTGCTTCAGCACAGATAATTGAATTGCGTGCTGTAGCTAAAAACGTTTAAAAAAAAAAAACAAGCTTTTACTTTATATACTGATAGCCAATATGTATATATAGCTCATGGCTTACAATAGCTTGAAATTGTTCCTTTTTTAGATACTGCTAATTCTTAAATTTTACAATTATTCATGAAACTACAACTCAAGTTAAGAAAAAGGACTGTTCCTCTAAATAACTGTCCTCTGAACATTTATGAGCTCATCCCAAAGCTGGAGGGATGGCTCAGTGGTTAAGGGCACAGGCTGTTCTTCCAGAGGTCCTGAATTCAATTCCCAGCAACCACATGGTGGCTCACAACCATCTGTAATTAGATCTGACCCCCTCTTCTAGTGTGTCTGAAGACAGCTACAGTGTACTTATATATAATAAATTAATAAATCTTCAAAAAAGAGTTCATCCTAAATTGCTTAGACAAGAACTTTTAAGGTGATGCCACAAGAGATTTGTATCCCAGGCAGACTATAGGCCTTACATAAAAACAATTGGCACACAATCATATTCTTTACATCATCAAAATAGTAATGGCTTGAGAATAATTTGATATTTTTAGAGAATGTTAACACCAAATTGTAAAGACTTGTTCTCAGTGACCTCAATTCCTACCAGTACCACACAATGGTGTTAATTCTAGAGGACTTAATCAATTATTACAGATAAATGGTACTCATGTTTCTGATTTTACAAAATTAAAATATGTACATGTGACTAATAATACATTTTCAGGCTTTCTAGTTACAACTGCTCTAACAGGAGAAGCAACTAAAAATGCTACATTTATTTTCTATTCTTGCATAGTCATTGCCTGCATTATTGTCTCTGCTTGTGAAAGGATAGAAAATACAGCCTAACTCTCTAATGACCCCAAGAAGTCAGAAGTTTAAAATGCTATCTTGCTCTTTGTTAGGAGCTAGGCAAAAGGGACTTGAGTACATGATCCTGGCCCCATAAGGTAACTGGAAATGAGCTAATTAGCTGCTTATCTTGCTTCTGTAAACTGCTTACACCATCACTCCCACCCAGAAGTTCATTCAGCTCTAGACCTTTGAGAAAATAGGAAACTAATTGGTTCACTAATTAGGTCCAAACTGATTGGCCTAAAAACTATGGAGTGGTACAAATCAATTGGCTCACACTACGTGGGCTCTCAATGCTAAGGAATGATTGGTTTGTGATGCATGGGGCTTTCTTTTAAACCCATAAAAACTGCCTTGATTCTGCACTCGGGGTTCCACAGTCCTCTACCCCTGTGCAGTGTACAACTGTGAACCCCAGAGCCTCTGGAATAAAAATCCTCTTGCTTTTGCATCAAGACCGGTTCCCTCAAGTGACTTGGGTATCTCCTTGCTAGGCGTGGGGCACTGGGGCGCCCTCGTTTTTCGGGTCTTACAGACACACAAAACCAGCCAGCACACCATCGTTCCACACTTAACTATTCTACCCATGGCACACTCTGAAATCCATATTGTCAGCTATTTCCACAGCATGTGGTACCTCTTCTCCCCCTGCCCATCATGGCCAACTAAATGGTATCTATCTTTATACTCTGTAGAATCCCATTTCCCTAACCTCAACAGTGTTCCTAATCATGAAACACATGCACAACATTCCTGGATGCTTTTATCCTTTGTATGCAGTCTACGTCAGAAATACCCTATTATGAAGTATAGTACAGTTGCCAACATACATCACTTAATCACAGACACAGTTTGAGCAATGCACCCTTGGAGATTCTTTTGTGACCACCACAGAGAATGTTCCCCCAAGCTAATCAAAACTTTTACTAGGTAATATAATCATATAGAATCACTGTTCTGCGTGCAGTTCAGAAATAACTTAAAGGACATTGTGCAAAAAAATGATGTGTGTGTGAGTGTGTGTGTGTGTGTGTGTGTGTGTGTGTGTAAATCCTTAGGACTATTAACAATACCAGTGTTTAATGTTTTTATTTGTCCAAGACTTCCTCAAAAACCAAACTTTATGAAGGTTGTAGGACTTCAACCTACACACAATCGTAGAAGAATAGATGTTCACTGATCATAACAATCCTGTGTGGATAATATATAGATTACAACAGAATTGTAGGCAAATTACCAGATATACTTCATATTCCCAACTTGAAAGTAGGACTTCAAAGTGGATATTCCAAAGATTTGTGTGAATGATCACACTGAAGGCAGCTCTTCGTTCATTTCTACTCCTATTGATCCTAGTAGGCACCACCAGCCATTCCGCCTGACTTACATCTTTCTTTGTAATTATGTACCATGTAGTGGTCTTGTCCAGCTGCTCACTTTGTTTGCCCTTCAGCATTCAACATCATTGTAATCAGAGTTTTCAGACAAAACATTTCTATGGAATGATCCTCCATCTGTGTGATTATATAATAGGTAAGATGCAATTTAATAGCTTCCTTATGAGGATAGTAAAGAATGATATTAATTTTTAGGCTGACTAAAGCTACCAAAGCATCAACAAAATTAAAATGTTATAAAGAATCATGATAAAATGCAGTAAATAACCTAAACAAAGAGTTCCATAATCAATAACATTTGTAATTGGCAATTCCTTTTTATACAGCTTATTTCTTAATGAACTCTTCCTTGACATTTACAGCTAAAGCTTCCAAAGAAGCATCAGTATTTAGAAATGTTAAGTTTAATTAATATGGCTTTTTTTTTCATTCTTACTGATTATTGTTATGCCTATTTGGCATACCAATGAACATCTTTGCCAAATACATTTGGAAGGACCATTACTTAATATTGTACCAATACAGGGAAATGAGAGATTTAGGAATTAAAACTACTACTGATAAGTGATATATAATTAGTGATTTTTATTATATCAAGCAAAATATTTTAAATATTAGACCTTATTTTATTTTTCTTTATATGAGAATATATTTATATTACCATCATTAAAGAAATAAAATAATAAAATAAAAGCAAAGGGGCTGTTCATATGTTCTTTATGAAATTAAGTTGAAAATAATAGCTGTGATGTAGTCTGACCTTAGCCTTAGGACATTTGAATTCAGCAAGATAGTAGAGAGACATTTTAGTAAGCTAAAATATTTTCATTTATAGCCAAAGCTTCTTAGCTCCTCAGATTTAATAAATTGAAGGTATTTAGTAGGAGTAGTAACAACATTGGATGGAAGTGTAGAAAATAATATCAATGTATTTGGTACAACTTAAGGTAGCAGCTGCTAAGTAGTGATATTTCACCAGAGGAATCAGTGAGGTTACTGTCATGAGTAATAGGTTATTTCGTTGCCAAAGGCAAAATGAGTCCATTTAAACCACATTAGATTACATTAAAGGGAGGTTTATTGGGAAGATGCTCTCAGGGGGACAAGTTCACTGGCCACAAGGACCAAGTCCAGAGAAGTTGCCATCGAGAAAGCAGAGGAGGGTAGGGGAGAGAAAAAAAGAAGGGGTGCACATGAGAGAAGAAGAGAAAATGGATCGAAATGGCTGTATTTTATAGGGAAGAGCCTCTTGGGGAAGGGCAGCCCAACCCCTGGGCTGGAAAGTTCAGGTTGGGTCCACAGTATGCCAGGTAGGGACTGAGGAAATGCTGGGAGAACCTGGAGGCCAGATCTGCTTTGGTATGTAAAATATGCACCTCAGTCCCTTGTTCCAGTGTCCTAAACAAAACAATGAGACTGTGTGAGATTTCTACCCTCAATGCTATTAAAATCTATTTCCTGTCAATAACCCCAAGTTATTACTTTCTGTGTTTCATTTGAGCTGCAATTAATTCTAATCAGCCAACCCTCATGGCCTTGCTTTCTTTTTTTTTTTTTAATTTTTTTTTATTCGATATAATTTATTTACATTTCAAATGATTTCCCCTTTCTAGCCCCCCACTCCCCGAAAGTCCCGTAAGCCCCCTTCTCTTCCCCTGTCCTCCCTCCCACCCCTTCCCACTTCCCCGTTCTGGTTTTGCCAAATACTGTTTCACTGAGTCTTTCCAGAACCAGGGGCCACTCCTCCTTTCTTCTTGTATCTCATTTGATGTGTGGATTATGTTTTGAGTATTCCAGTTTTCTAGGTTAATAGCCACTTATTAGTGAGTGCATACCATGATTCACCTTTTGAGCCTGGGTTACCTCACTTAGTATGATGTTCTCTAGCTCCATCCATTTGCCTAAGAATTTCATGAATTCGTTGTTTCTAATGGCTGAATAGTACTCCATTGTGTAGATATACCACATTTTTTGCATCCACTCTTCTGTTGAGGGATACCTGGGTTCTTTCCAGCATCTGGCAATTATAAATAGGGCTGCTATGAACATAGTAGAGCATGTATCCTTATTACATGGTGGGGAATCCTCTGGATATATGCCCAGGAGTGGTATAGCAGGATCTTCTGGAAGTGAGGTGCCCAGTTTTTGGAGGAACCGCCAGACTGCTTTCCAGAGTGGTTGTACCAATTTGCAACCCCACCAGCAGTGGAGGAGTGTTCCTCTTTCTCCACACTCTCTCCAACACCTGCTGTCTCCTGAATTTTTAATCTTAGCCATTCTGACTGGTGTAAGATGAAATCTTAGGGTTGTTTTGATTTGCATTTCCCTAATGACTAATGAAGTTGAGCATTTTTTAAGATGCTTCTCCGCCATCCGAAGTTCTTCAGGTGAGAATTCTTTGTTTAACTCTGTACCCCATTTTTTAATAGGGTTGTTTGGTTTTCTGGAGTCTAACTTCTTGAGTTCTTTATATATATTGGATATTAGCCCTCTATCTGATGTAGGATTGGTGAAGATCTTTTCCCAATTTGTTGGTTGCCGATCTGTCCTCTTGATGGTGTCCTTTGCTTTACAGAAACTCTGTAACCTTATGAGATCCCATTTGTCAATTCTTGCTCTTAGAGCATACGCTATTGGTGTTCTGTTCATAAACTTTCTCCCTGTACCGATGTCCTCAAGGGTCTTCCCCAGTTTCTTTTCTATTAGCTTCAGAGTGTCTGGCTTTATGTGGAGGTCCTTGATCCATTTGGAGTTGAGCTTAGTACAAGGAGACAAGGATGGATCAATTCACATTCTTCTGCATGCTGACCTCCAGTTGAACCAGCACCATTTGTTGAAAAGGCTATCTTTTTTCCATTGGATGTTTTCAGCCTCTTTGTCGAGGATCAAGTGGCCATAGGTGTGTGGGTTCATTTCTGGATCTTCAATCCTGTTCCATTGATCCTCCTGCCTGTCACTGTACCAATACCATGCAGTTTTTAACACTATTGCTCTGTAGTATTGCTTGAGGTCAGGGATACTGATTCCCCCAGATTTTCTTTTGTTGCTGAGAATAGTTTTAGCTATCCTGGGTTTTTTGTTGTTCCAGATGAATTTGATAATTGCTCTTTCTAACTCTGTGAAGAATTGAGTTGGGATTTTGATGGGTATTGCATTGAATCTGTATATTGCTTTTGGCAAAATGGCCATTTTAACTATATTGATTCTACCGATCCATGAGCATGGGAGGTTTTCCCATTTTTTGAGGTCTTCTTCCATTTCCTTCTTCACAGTCTTGAAGTTCTTGTCATACAGATCTTTCACATGTTTGGTAAGAGTCACCCCAAGATACTTTATACTGTTTGTGGCTATTGTGAAGGGGGTCATTTCCCTAATTTCTTTCTCAACCTGCTTATCCTTTGAGTATAGGAAGGCCACTGATTTGCTGGAGTTGATTTTATAACCTGCCACTTTGCTGAAGTTGTTTATCAGCTGTAGGAGCTCTCTAGTGGAGTTTTTTGGGTCACTTAGGTAGACTATCATGTCGTCTGCAAATAATGATAGTTTGACTTCTTCCTTTCCAATTTGTATCCCTTTGACCTCCTTATGTTGTCGAATTGCCCGAGCTAGTACCTCAAGTACAATATTGAAAAGATAAGGAGAAAGGGGGCAGCCTTGTCTGGTCCCTGATTTCAGTGGGATTGCTTCAAGTTTCTCTCCATTTAGTTTGATGCTGGCTACTGGTTTGCTGTATATTGCTTTTACTATGTTTAGGTATGGGCCTTGAATTCCTGTTCTCTCCAAGACTTTAAGCATGAAAGGATGCTGAATTTTGTCAAATGCTTTTTCAGCATCCAATGAAATGACCATGTGGTTTTGTTCTTTGAGTTTGTTTATGTAGTGGATTGTATTGATGGATTTCCGTATATTGAACCAACCCTGCATTCCCGGGATAAAGCCTACTTGATCATGGTGGATGATCGTTTTGATGTGTTCTTGGATTCGGTTGGCAAGAATTTTATTGAGTATTTTTGCATCGATGTTCATAAGGGAAATTGGTCTGAAGTTCTCTTTCTTTGTTGGATCTTTGTGTGGCTTTGGTATCAGCGTAATTGTGGCTTCGTAGAAGGAATTGGGTAGTGTTCCTTCTGTTTCTATTTTGTGGAATAGTTTGAAGAGTATTGGTGTTAACTCTTCTTTGAAGGTCTGGTAGAATTCTGCACTGAAGCCATCTGGTCCTGTACTTTTTTTGGTTGGAAGACTTTCTATGACTCCTTCTATTTCTTTAGGCATTATGGGACTGTTTAGAAGGTCTAGTTGGTCCTGATTTAATTTTGGTATTTGGTATCTGTCAAGGAAATTGTTCATTTCCTCCAGATTCTCCAGTTGTGTTGAGTACAGGCTCTTGTAGTAGGATCTGATGATTTTTTGGATTTCCTCAGTTTCCGTTGTTATATCTCCCTTTTCATTTCTAAGTTTCTTAATTTGGATACTTTCTCTGTGCCCTTTGGTCATTCTGGCTAAGGGTTTATCTATCTTATTGATTTTCTCAAAGAACCAGCTCCTGGTTTTGTTGATTTTTTGTATGGTTCTCTTTGTTTCTACTTGATTGATTTCGGCCCTGAGTTTGATGATTTCCTGCCTTCTACTCCTCCTGGGCGAAATAGCTTCTTTTTGTTCCAGGGCTTTCAGGTGTGTCATTAAGCTGGTAATGTATGCTCTCTCCATTTTCTTTTTGGAGGCACTCAGGGCTATGAGTTTTCCTCTTAGCACTGCTTTCATTGTGTCCCATAGATTTGGGTATGTTGTGTTTTCATTTTCATTGTGTTCTAAAAAGTCTTTAATTTCTTTCTTTATTTCTTCCTTGACCAAGGTATCATTGAGTAGAGTATTGTTCAGTTTCCACGTGTATGTGGGCTTTCTGTTGTTTCTGTTGCTACTGAAGACCACTTTTACTCCATAGTGATCAGATAGGAGGCATGGGATTAGTTCTATCTTCTTATATTTATTGAGGTCTGTCTTGTGACCAATTATATGGTCGATTTTGGAGAAGGTACCATGAGGTGCTGAGAAAAAGGTATATTCTTTTGTTTTAGGATAGAATGTTCTATATATATCTGTTAAATCTAATTGGTCCAAAGCTTCAATTAGTTTCATTGTGTCCCTGCTTAATTTCTGTTTTCCTGATCGGTCCATTGAGGAAAGTGCAGTGTTGAAGTCACCCACAATTATTGTGTTAGGTGCAATGTGTGCTTTTGGTTTTAATAAAGTTTCTTTTACAAAAGCGGGTGCCCTTGCATTTGGGGCATAGATGTTCAGGATTGACAGTTCTTCTTTTTGTATTTTTCCTTTGACCAGCAAGAAGTGTCCCTCGGGGTCTCTTTTGATGACTTTGGGTTGAAAGTCAATTTTATCTGATATTAAAATGGCTACTCCAGCTTGTTTCCTGAGACCATTTGCTTGTAAAATTGTCTTCCAGCCTTTTACTCTAAGGTAGTGTTTGTCTTTGACCCTGAGGTGTGTTTCCTGTAAGCAGCAAAATGTAGGGTCCTGTTTACGTATCCATTCAGTTAGTCTGTGTCTTTTTATTGGGGCATTAAGTCCATTGATGTTAAGAGATATTAAGGAATAGTGATTGTTACTTCCTATCATTTTTGACGTTATTTTTTAAATTTGAATGCTTAACTTCTTTTGGGTTTGATGAAAGGTTACTATCTTGCTTTTTCCAGGGTGAAATTTCCCTCCTTGTATTGGTGTTGTCCTCCTATTATCCTTTTTAGGGCTGGGTTTGTGGATAGATATTGGGTAAACTTGGCCTTCCTTTCTTGACTCCTAATACCTACATAGTGTCTTTTCTTCTCTCTTTTGTTTTCTACCCCTCCTCATGGTCTCCTCCAACTCCAAGCTTAGGAACACCAAGCCTCATCTATCTCACTTCTGCCCAGGTATAGGCTGTAGGCATCTTCATTCACCAATCATAAATAACTTAGGGGCAAGGTCACATAGAGTTATTTGGGTCTGTGTGTAAACTCTAGAGCAGCCAGGCCGTGAAAGCCCACACTTAGCATTGCAATGCATAGCAACAGACCAAACCTCATCTTTGGAGTATTCAGAACCCAGGAAGCTTTAATGTCACAAGGTCCTTAGAAACTAACTAGACAGATAATTCATTAAGATGCATCTTGATAATTCAAACTCTGATCAAGTCGTGACTTGATCATGACTCCAGATCCAGTTGTCAGACTTGAGGCAATATACACTTCAACTATGCTGATCCTATTAGTAATAATGATGGTGATGGGAGCAGTTCTGGTTTTATCTCTGTTATTGAAGTAAAATATCCTAACAAAACCCAATGTAAAGGAGACAGAAAGTGAGCATGTTTCCACTGGCAATCCATCATTGTGGAGAAGTCAAAGCAGGAACTTCAAGCAGCTAGTTACATCACTTCCTCAGTCAGGAGTGTGGAGGACTTCAGATTTGCTTCCTTATGCTTAGATAAATGTTGCCACCTATTTTATATCTTTATTTTTATGATTTTTATATGCATTTGGTGAGTGAAGGATACCCATGAAAGAAGTGGGTGTTGGATCGCCTGTGGTTGGAGTTGCAGGTGTTTGGGAGCTGTCCAACATGGACAGATCTTTCTTTTCTCTCTGCTTTCTGATCACTATCCACCCCCTGCCCATCACCAGGATGTTCATCCTTGCTTTGGTCCCAAAGTAATGGAGCTAGCTGACTATGAGCAATAGCCATTACTAAGAATAAATCTTGCTTCCTTAAACACTCTTCTCACTTAAGTTCATCACAGCGGTGGGGAAGCCGGCTAACTGCTTTCTCTCTTGACTTTTGGAAGAGGCTATAATGAAAGACCCAAGAGCTTTATTTCCATGCTAAAATATAATCCTAAAGCTACCAAAGAGCTTGCTGAAAATCACTTGAGAACATCAATGGTAGAGGAAGAAATCACCAGAGCATAGGAAACTTCATGACTCATAGAAATAAAGGCTGAAATATGCATTGTGTTTCTTCCAATAGTTCAGGTGTATATATGTTCATATATGTATATATATATATATTCTGTGTTTATGTATAATAAATAATTCTATATGTATAATTTCCATTTGCTTTTCTCTTTATTCTACAGGTTTAAGTTACCTTAATTATACATGATAGACATTTAAGCATGTGATACCTACAATGAAGTAATTTGGGAGAGCTAGCTTAGTAATATATTGTATAGGCTGCAAATATCAAGAAAGAATTGTAAGAGATAAAGAGAGGCTTATTGTCAGCATGTCTAAAATTGCTGGTGGTTGCAGCAACCAGTCAAACATTTGATAACTTCTCACAGAGAGAGCATTAGGGAAGAAGTCAGAAGTACTATGAAGGATATTGTAAGATGATCTTGGTATATGAAAAAGTCATTTTATGTTACTTGGTTCATACCTTACAGTACATTTTAAGAAATAGAAATATGTCGAATTTCAACCATATCCTGGTTTCTCATCCTTCTCCTTGTATTTATAAGCATTCTGAGACTCATGGCAACCACTACCATGTTTACTTTCACTGTAATTGCTTCCTATTGTTAGCAACTAAAACACTTCCGTGCACACATTTGATGTATCTATGGCATCCAGTGAAGGTAATGTGTCTATCAACAGGCTTTCTAATTTCTATAACAATAAGAAGAGATGTGCTGAGGAAGCACATCCCTAGAGTATGTATAGTATTAAAGGCCCCAAGTTTGATCCTTAGCACAGCCAAAGGAAGAAAATATGTGAAAACGGAACAGGAACAAAGGAAAAGTTAGCAGTGCAATAAATTTATTAAGTCCAAAATATTTATGTTGAGGCTGTTAAACACCTACTTCTTCTGTTGTTTATGTGAGAACAACAGAAAGAAACTGAATCTCAAATATAAAGGAACAATGATGGGGTTGGAGGGATGGCTCAGCAGTGAAGAGCAGCACTTTCAAAAGAGTTCAGTTCCCAGCAAACACATGGTGGCTCACAATCATCTGTAATGGTGCATATGCAGATAAAGCACTCATACATTAAATACATAAATATTTAAAAAAAACAATGGCTATCAGAAAACTCAGGCTATGGAAACAATAATAAATCTCAAGGAAAAGTAAATACTCAAGAAGCAACAGTGGAAGGTAAGAGGCACTGTCTTTTTACCTGGTATATGGCATTCCTCATTTACCTAGTACATACAGGTCCAATAGAGTCAATGGGTACGTTAGAAACTTCAGAAAACTGAGAGAAATTAGGATGATGTAAAGCCCATTGCAAGAAACGCATAAATTATCAGATTATATGAAACATAAACATTAACCAGAAAATTGAAACAAAAAATACATTAAAATTAGAAAAATTCACACTTCTCAGCAAATATAAAAGAAACAAGAAGTAACATCAGGGACTGATGAGATGGCTCATCAGATGAAGGCCCTTCTCTGTGTACTAGTTTCATGTCAACTTGACACAGCTAGAGTCATTTTGGAAAAAAGGACCTCATTTTCCTATAGGCAAACCTGTGGTGCCACCCTGGGCGAGTGATCCTGGGTGCTGTTAGAAAACAGGCTAAATAAGCTATAGGGAGCAAAGCAGTGAGCAGCCTTCTTGTGGCCCCTGCATCAGAACCTGGCCCCAGGGTTCTGCCCCGTTTGAGTTTCCACCCAAACTTTCTTTGATGGTGAACTTCAATCTGGAAGTATAAGTTGAAATAAACCTTGTTCATGATCATGATCACCTTATATTTCTATAGTTGATCCTTGGGAGACAGGTGACATCATCAAGTCACCCTCTGATATGTACATATGCATGTCCTGTGCGCGCGCGCACGCGGACACACACACACAAACACACACACACACACACACACACACACACACATGGAAATATACTCTAATGATAATGATATACTGACAAGATATGATGATGATATTAAAGAGTTAAAATCTGAAACACAATGCAGACCAACTAAAACTGTCACTTCCTGAAACAAAAATCTACAAAAGATTTCTCAGTACATAGAAACATCAAACATGAGTTTACAGTGATTCTAACAATTTTCTGAAGCTCTGGAAGCAATAGCAGCGAATAAAAGCCACTCAAGTTTGGAGTTAGCAAATCAGGAGCAACAGAAGGCCAAATGGACAAAGAATTCCAGGGCAAATGTCAACATCCAACTGCTATAGCTCTGCTTGGATTTTCTAAGAGCTCAGCTCTTTGCCTAAGAGAAATAAATTTTTACTTTATTTAAAGTAAGATATAAAAATAACCCCAGCCCTTTATCAAAAAGCAAGGTATCACAAACATCAAGAAATTCTCTCTGGGGGATAGAGAGATACCATAGTGCTTCAGAGCACCTGGCTGCTCTGTTCTGCAGGATCTGGGTTTGAATCCCAGCAGCCATAGGGCAGCTCACAGCCATTTGTAAGCTCCAGTCGTAGCACCCTCTTCTGGCTGCTATGGGCATTGTATGCACATGATACACAGACACACCTGCACACAAAACACCCATACACATAAAATAAATTTTAGGGAGGAGAAGGAGGAAGAGGAGGAAAAGGAGGAAGAGGTGGAGGAGGAGGAACAGGAGAAGAAAGAGGAGGAGGAATATTTGAAAGTTTCCTTTTAATATGTAAATGCCAAGGAACACTTTTCTAAATGATGCTTCCTAACACTTGGTAATATTTTGCATACATACAGTTCACGAACTTGATACATGAGCAAATGTGTAGATGAGCGAATTCTGATATGTACATGCAAACATGAATTGTATGCATTTATTATAATAATATATAATAATTAATACTTAGAAAGCAATAAGTCCATTCCATCTGTTACACTTGGAGCACTTATGTATTACACACGTTGTCTAAATTCCTTTGATGTGTGTCATTTGCATGGTGCCTCCTTTCTCTTGTCTACACATCACAAAGGACTAAGCCCCACACAAAAGCCTACTCACTAAACATACCCCCACATAAAACTGAAAGTGCTGTATATCCCAAAATATATGCAAATTACAGCACAGAGACACACAAAAATATTTTTAAAATAAGGTAATATAATTTCTCTCAAAAACTAAGAATTTTATCCAAAATATGGAAATATAGAAATGAATAAAATGCCAAAAAAAAAAGGTGCAACTCTGAGAATGGCCAATGGCCTCAAAGAGACTCCAGATAAACAGACATAAAAGGCCACCTCGAGGGCTCAAAATAAAAGCCAGCAACCTGGACAAGAAATTCAGCAGAGAGAAAGACATGGGAGTGGAAACGGAAGAAAAAAATTAACAGAAAGAAACAGAAATGTTAGAAATAAAACAGGCAATAAATGGAGGAAAAATCTCAATGGAAAGTATTACCACCATTCTAAATCAATACAAGGTGGAGTCTTGGGAAGTAAAGACAGGCTTGGAGAAGTTAAAAAAAAAAAATCTTGACAGAAATAAACAGAGAAGTGGCCATGACAACTTTCAAGCTTATGGAATGTGACATGTGATAAAGAGTCCAAACTTATGTGCCTATGGGAAAGAAGATACAGACTAAAGGCATAGAAAACATATTTGTGAAATTATTCAATGATGTTTCCAAAATCCTGGGAAAGAAATGCTTGTCCAAGGACAGAAGGCATTAAGAACCCCAAATACACATGTCAAGAAAATTATTTCTCCATGCCAAGAAAGAAGGCTTGGGGCTGATGCTGCTGAAAGCAAGGTCCACAGTCAATGCAATCACAGTCAAAATTCCAATAAAATCTTTATAAAGCATAGTAAAGCCAGCTCTAAAATTCAAATAAAAATACACAAAAGCTTAACTAGTCAAAGTAATCCTGAACAAAGAAAAGCAACTCTGCAGGTGAGAGGACTTCTGTGAAGCCAATGTTACCCCATAAGATAAAAGTTTCAAAAGCTATAGGATTAGATGGGGATTTTCAAAATCTATAGGATTTTCTTGATTATCATTATGCATAAATTCTTAAAAATATACACAAACTGTTTTTAACAATACAGTTTTCAAAAAAAACGATATATGCTTTAGGGTGAAGGGATTGTAAAATGGAAGTTTCAAGTAATATCATGTGATACAGACTCACATGCTGTTTTGCTAAGGGAAGATCAGTGGGAGGACATGTGATGTTGGGAGAGTATATAAATAAGACTGGATTAACAGTGACAGGAGTTTGAATAACTCACTTGCAATGCCTTGTTGGTCTGTGTCTTTGTTGATCTTGAGAGAGTCATGGCAGAGAGCATCTCCTGGTGTCCTGGCTGGCCCTAGTTGCTCCTGCAAACTCAGGCTGATTTAGTGAAGGCCTAGTGGTTTCTGCTGAATTGCGTCCTCAGTGCTGATTCATGTTTGGTATCCTGACACTACTGAACTGGATTGCTGGTATCCTGACAAACAGAGATTGGCATCACCACAAAGAACTACTTCTAAACAGTAGTTCTCTTGTTCACGTTCACATTCTCTTGTCCTATTTACCATCTTTTTGCCCCTACCTTTAGATGGTGAGCTGGGGGGGGGGGGGGGTTGAAGCATTTGAGAACACTTACTAAAAGTGGGTTTTGAAAAATCTAAGCTTAAAGGATGGCTTATTGGTCAAGAACATGTGCTCTTCATCCAAAAACCTGGATTTAACTTCCAGCACTAACATGGCAACTCACAATGCCTATAGCTCTACTTCCAAGGAATCCAATGCCCTCTTTTGTCCTCTGTGAACAAGATCACACATGTTTGTTTATCCATGCAGGTGTATTTTTTACACATAAAATACAAATTGAAATATATAGTGTGTATGTGTGTATCTCTCTCTCTCTCTCTCTCTCTCTCTCTCTCTCTCTGTGTGTGTGTGTGTGTGTGTGTGTGTGTTATGAGTGTTTAGACTGACTACAGAAGGAATAGTGAGAGAGGCTGGTGAGAAGACCCAGCACAGAAAGGTGGTACTGCTAAGCCTTTAGTTCAGTCACTGGAATCCACATGGTGAAAGGAAAAAAGCAACTCCCAAAATCTGTGGTTTGATCTTTACACATGGGCTATGCACCATGACAGGCACCACACACACATACATAAAGTGAATGAAAAATAAGCAAATAGTAAAAGCAATATGCTAATTAGGGCACCAAGCAATGATACTGGTTACTAAATATTAAAAATCACAAATGAATGCTCACTTGTAAGCACTGCTCACTCAGCATGTGCCATGCCCTAGGCTTGATTGTCTGGCTGTTAAGAAATGTTTTTAAAAGCCAAAAAGAAGAAAAGATACTGATGGGGTAATAAACAGATTGCTCAAATGAAGAGCAATGAAAAAAAAATGTTCATATAACATGATCAAGCTCATTTCATTCCAGGGATTCAAGAAAATGTAAAGCAATAAACAAAAGATACCATATAAAGAACCAAAAAAGAAAAATCACAGTCATCTAAAAAATACAGCAACAACAACAACAGCAGCAGCATTTCAGGAGCCTCAACATCATAAAGGCCACATGTCGCATATGGCAAGCTTGTAGCCAATCATACACTAAATTTATAAAACAACAAAAGAAAACCTGAAATCAGTCCCTCTAAAACTCAGAAATGAAAAAGGCGTGTCTATTTTCTTTGTTATCACTTTCTACACTGTTTAAATATTTATACTGTCAAATCATTAAAACAGAAAGAAACAAAAGCTCACAAATAGAAAAAGGGGGGAAGTCTAATTATCACTATTCGTGGATGAGTTGTTTCCTATTCTTAAAAGACCCTCAAGACTCTAGTGGGATGGTTCTTTCATCCGAGAAGTACAGTCAGTGATGGACCCTCAGCCTTTCTCTGCACTAATCATGAACTCAATGAGAAATAAATTATTAAAGCAATCACATTCAAGCAACTTTGAAATTTAAAAATGCCTAGTGGTAAATCTAAAGGACTTCCTAAATGAAAACTATAAAAAACTGAAGAAAGAGAGGGACAAACATTAGACATCATGGAAAGGTTTTCTACATTTGAGAACTGTCAAAATGGATATTGTTAAAATCATGCACGTGCATGCGATGTGTACATTTAAGGCTGTCCTTATCAAAATTATAATTACATTGTTCACAGAAATGGGGAAAACAATCCTAGAATTCACAAGAAAGCTCAAGAAATACTCAATATCCAAAGAAGTCTTGAGTAGAAAGATTTCAAAGGAACAATATCAACCAACCAGAGCCCCCAGAGCTCCCAGGGACTAAGCCATCAACCTAGGGTTACTCATGGTTACATATGTAGCAGAGGATGGCCTTGCCAGGCATCAAGGGGAGGAGAGATCCTTGGTCCTATTAAGGCTTGATAGATGCCCCAGTGTAGGGGAATCAAGGGCAGGGAGGTGAAGGAACACCCTCACAGAAAAAGTGGGAGGGAGGATGGGGATAGGGGTTATCTAGGAGGGGGGGAAACTGGGGAAGGGGGAACTGGGGAAAGGGATAACATTTGAAATGTAAATAAAGATTATATCCAATAAAAAAAGAAAGATTTCAAATTATACTACAGAAACACAACAGCAGAAATGTCATGTTTCAGAAGGAAGGAAGGAAGGAAGGAAGGAAGGAAGGAAGGAAGGAAGGAAGGAAGGAAGGAAGGAAGGAAGGAAGGAAGGGAGGGAGGGAGGGAGGGAAGGGAGAGAGGGAGGGGAGGGAGGGAGGGAGGGAGGGAGGGAGAGAGGGAGGGAGGGAGGAAGGAAGAAAGGAAAAGAAAGAAAGAAAGAAAGAAAGAAAGAAAGAAAGAAAGAAAGAAAGAAAGAAAGAAAGAAAGAAAGAAAGAAAGAAAGAAAGAAAGAAAGAAAGAAAGAAAGAAAGAAAGGAAGGAAAGAAGGAAGGGAAGGAAGGAAGGAAGGAAGGAAGGAAGGAAGGAAGGAAGGAAAGAAGGAAGGAAAGGAAGGAAGGAAGGAAGGAAGGAAGGAAGGAAGGAAGGAAGGAAGGAAGAAAGGAAGGAAGGAATA